>NC_080785.1:42792022-43092022 GCF_028018385.1 Neofelis nebulosa
CTTCTCTTGTAGGTTAAGGACTCTTTTTCCCTTGCTGCTTTCATGATTCTTTCCTTGCCTAAGTATTTTGTGAATTTGACTATGATATGCCTTGTCAATGGTCGGTTTTTGTTGAATCTAGTGGGAGTCCTCTGTGCTTCCTGAATTTTGATGTCTCCAGGTTAGGAAAGTTTTCTGTTATGATTTGCTCTCATAACCCTTCTACCCCTTTTTCTCTCTCTTCATCTTCTGGGACCCCTATGATGCTAATGTTCCTTTTTAATGAGTCACTCATTTCTCTAATTCTTAAATCATGCTGTTTTGCTTTAGTCTCCCACTTTTTTTCTACTTCATTGTTCTCCATAAGTTTGTTCTCTATATCACTGATTCACTGCTCTGCCTCATCCATCGAGATTTCATCTCAGTTATAGCAGTTTTATTTCATCCTAACTTTTATCTCTGCAGAAAGGGATTCTAATCTGTTTTCAACCCCAGCTAGTATTCTTATTATTGTGATTCTAAATTCTGGTTCAGACATCTTGCTTGTATCTGTGTTCATTAAATCCCTGGCTGTTTTTTCTTCCTGCTCTTTCTTTGGGGTGAATTCCTTCATTTCACCATTTTGAAGGAAGAAAGGGAATTAATGAGGTAAAAAAATTTTTAATTAAAAAATTAAAGACAACACACACACACACAAATCAAATAAATGATGCTAGATCCTAGGTGTGTTTTGGTCTGGATGTTGAAAGGGGTTTGATGTATTAGGAAAAAAAGGGGGAAAAGAAAAAAAAAAGGAAAAAATTTGAAAATTTGAAAAAATGAATACAATGAAATAGAATAAAATGTGAAAATTTACAAAAAAAGTAAAAACTATAGTAGAAAAAATTTAAAGAAAAATATTTTAATAAAAACTGAGAAAAATAAATTTTTTCTCTTTCTATATTCAAGAAAGAAAAGAAATGAAAAAGAAAAAAAAGAAAATTGAATAGATGGACCAGCGAACAAACTGAAATATGATTGAAATTACATAATTTTCCCCTAGAAGTCAACCTATGAAGTATTTCATAGTCCGTTAACTAAGCAGGTGGAGAGACTTAGGTTCCTGAAGAGCAAGGTTGGCCCAGTTAGGTGGGGCTTAGTGTAACGTCTCTGTTCTCCACTAGATGGCGCTACTTGGCTTACTGGGGTAGATTGTTGTGATGCTCGTACGTGCGTATGCGCATGCGCGAGACCGGTGGAAATGGCGACATCCAGCGCCCCAGTCTCCAATGTCGGAATTCTGTTCTCCAGGGTCAGCAATTGCGCACCCGTCCTTTGTCTCTGGCTTCTTCCACTCTTCGCTTTTACACTGTCCGTGACCAAGCTGCAGGCAGCACCTCCCTCCTGAGTTTTGTCTCCAATGTGGCTGATTTTCCCGACCCCTTACTTCTGAGGGACTAAGGCTTTGACCCATGCTGCCCCTCTGCAGAGGGTCTCACCGGGCAATGGCCGTGTGCCAGCCTCACCCAGCAACGTTTGCAGGTTTGTGCTGCTGCTGATGCCCAGAGACTGCGGCTGGGTGACAGCCCGCCCCAGAAAAAGTTCACGCGATCATGTAGCAGCAGCGTTTCAGGGATTATGGAAAATCATGGCACACGTCTGGCACCAGGCTTCACCCTTAACGACCTTGTTCCAGCACCAGCGAGTGTGGTTGTTCTCCAGAGTCCACTGGGACCTTTGCGTGTGGGGAGTCCTCCCAGCAGGGGAACCGCCTCTCCCGTGTGGCCTGAAGAACACCGGACTCCACTCTGCTCCTGGGGATTCACCCTTCCCACCAGAGCATCGCCAGGTATGGAGCTGCGGCGTTTCAGACTCTGCCCTCCCGTTTACAGTCTTAATGGAAGTTAAACCCTCTCCTTTCTCCTTTCTTCCTTTTTAGTTCGGTCCCTGTGGCTGTTTACACTTTTCCACTTTCTCTCCAGCTGCTTTTTGGGGGCGTGCTTTTCCTGTATCCCCCCCACCCCCGTCTCCGTCCTCTCTCCGCATACAAAATCGGCTCCCTGCCCTCCGAGGCTTCTCTCTCCCTCAGTTTACCTCTCTGCGCCGCGTACCCGCCGAGTTCTGTGGTTCAGGTTGTGCAGATTGTTGTGTGAATCCTCAGATCAGTTTTCTAGGTGTGCAGTGTGGTTTAGTGTTGATCTGGCTGTATTTCACTATATTTCATGGACGCGAGAAACAAAAAAACTTCCATGCTGTTTTTCCATCTTAGCTTCTCACTATTTCAACGTATTTTTAGTAGTTTGATACTTGGTTTCAATACAATTGGTTTCCTTTGTAATCCTATGTGTTATATTTTTTGCATTTAAAAATGTTATTCTGGGGATCCCAGCTGGTTCAGTCCATAGAGCATGCAACTCTTGATCTCGTGGTTGTAAGTTCGAACCCTGCATTGGGTATAGACACTACTTAAAAAAAACCACTTTATTCTGAGAAAGGATTCCCCAGCCTTCCCCGTCCTGCCAGAGGGATTGGGAACTCAAAAGGTTGTATGCTTTGGGGGGTGGTGCTTTTCGAAGGAAGAACTCCACAGTCCAAAAAAGCTGGAAGAACAGCATAATTTCTCTGCTCCTTGCAAAGTCACAGGGTGGAAGTTATACCGTAAAGAAATTTGTTCAGTTCACCATTTACGCCACATTTTTTACTTAAAGCCTTTTCTCTGTATGATAGCTATTAACACCCTGTGGGTACCATGCTCTATGGAACCACCTTGGGAGATCCTGCTTAGAGGAATTAGCCTCTGTCTAACATTCTCACTGGCAGTGTGAGAGAGCAATTTCCCAGGCATATCTAGACTAGAATCCCCACCCCTCATCTTTTCTGTGAGGCAGAATGTCTTTGGAATCCTTCTCACTGCAACAACTTTCCTGGTTGAAGTTAAAACGACAAAAGCATCACCTCTCCGGGCCCCTGAGAGGCATGGCACATTCACTGTGCGTTATGGATTTGCTGATGAATGGATGCATCAGTATGCTATTAACATGTCAGTTTCTCATTAAATCGGAGTACAGAATCGCTGTTTGCCCGGCAGGATGAACTCCTCTAATCTGATCTGGCAGAGGTTCTAGCATAAATATTCATACAAGCTAGGGCTCTTTTAATCTGGTCCTTTGCTTGGGGTAAAGGGGGTGGAGAGAGGTTGCTTTCGAAGGCTGTTTCTGGGTCACTTCTTAGAACCGCAGTATCAAACAGTAATGGCTTCATCATCACGAATCTGTCGTTAAGGAGGATTATTACACTTCTGAAGCTCTTGCACGGATAGAAATGCAGAGGAGAAATAAAGAGCGCACAATGAGGCTTGCTAAGGGCGTCTTTGGGCATTGGGCTTCTGGCTGGCTGCTTTGTTTATAATTAATTACACGGAGCATTTATAGGAACCCTTTCAGCCTGGGATTGCTACAAATGTAACTTGCGGGTTCACAAAGCTGCAGTCAGTAAGCCGCAGCAGAAGGACGGCTGGGAGGGCGCAGCCAGAGCTTCTGTGGCAGGAGAGGCTTCAGGCAGCTTCAGACCCCAGAGACTCGCAGTCTCACCAGAGGATTCGGTCCTCAGAGATTCACGCTTTGCACAGGCTCAGGGGGAAAAAAAAAAAAAAAAGTGTTAATATTTTTACAGTGACCTCCACACTGTAAATATCAGCCAGAGCATGGACCTTGAGTGAGGCTGCTGGGGAAGCAGAGAGCTTTTGAGGGATAATAAGTGGAGACTCCAGGCTCATACAACTCCTATGGAAAGACCAAAACTCTGTCCTGCTGCCGGCTGGAGCTGAGAGACACATCAAAACACGAGTGGGGGGGCGTCTGGGTGGCGCAGTCCGTTAAGCGTCCGACTTCAGCCAGGTCACGATCTCACGGTCCGTGGGTTCGAGCCCCGCGTCGGGCTCTGGGCTGATGGCTCAGAGCCTGGAGCCTGTTTCCGATTCTGTGTCTCCCTCTCTCTCTGCCCCTCCCCCGTTCATGCTCTGTCTCTCTCTGTCCCAAAAATAAATAGAAAAATGTTAAAACACGAGTGGGAACTTCATGGCAACAGGCTTTGGAGGCACTCATCTGCATTTGAATGTTGTTTAAGCCCCTGGTACCTCAGTCATTTTTTGTTTAAGATGGGAGCAATAATACCTGTTTCCCAGCACTATTGTGAGCATTAACAATAAAAGCTGGTGCTTACAGAGGGCTAAGTGACATATATAATCGCACTTAACCCTTACACAGCTGCATAATGCTGGTCTACCATGATTATCTGCTTTCACAGTAAGGAGACAGGCAGATAGCAGTTAAGTAACTTGCTGGAGTTTGCACAGCTAATAGATGATGAATCAAGAATTTGAAGTCAAGCCCTCTGGCTCCAGTTTCCATACTGCTGAAGGCAACACCGCCTTTATTAAGTAAGATAATGTGTGTCCAACATGACAAGTAATCACTCGGAACTTGCTGATGGTCTATACAACCAGGATGGAGTCTGGCCACCACACAGGCTGGAATCTGCCTTGTCTAAAGAGTAAAACTAGCTGGGGAGCCTGGGTGGCTCAGTCTGTTAAGCGTCTGACTTCAGCTCAGGTCATGAACTCGTGGTTCATGAGTTTGCCCCACATCGGGCACTGTGCTGACAGCTCAGAGCCTGGAGCCTGCTTCAGATTCTCCGTCTCTCTCTCTCTCTGCCCCTCCCCAGCTTGCACTGTCTCTCTGTCTCTCTCTCTGTCTCTCTCTCTCTCTCTCTCTCTCTCAAAAAACAAATAAACATTAAAAACAGAAATTAAAAAAAAAAAAGAGTAAAACCAGAACTCATCAACTGACAAAGCCCAGGCCTATGCAGGCTCCCTCTTTTCCTGTCCGTTCCTTCCTTTATCCTATATCCCAGCCACAGAAAACTTGTCATTAAAAACATAGGCAGTGGGTAGGTGTCCAAAGATGGCTGCCAATCATGGCTGCCCCCACCTGCATGTTCATGCCACCCCTTCCACGAAGATGCACAGCATCTATTCCCACCCCTCGAAGCTGGACTGGCACAGAGAAGGAGGTGCACTTCCACACCAAGCTTAGCACAAGGAGGCAGAGTGGCCTCTTTACCTCTTGGGTCATAGAGCCACCCTAAGGGAAGTTGAGGCTCTGCCTCCATGAAAGAGGCCCTCGTGGAGGAGACACCGTGTGGAGGAGAGAGGCCACACCTCAGAGGCCTGAAAGAGGCTTTCTTGGGACTTCCCACCCAGCCCTCCACCAGCTGGATGTAGCCCAACGGGCAATCCCAGCCAAGACCACATGGAGCCCAGCCAGCCTACAGAGTCATGGGGTATCATCCACTTCTTCTTTCAAGCCTCTGAGTTTTTGAGGGGGCTGTTATGCAGCAACAGTGAACCAAAACACAGGCCTAGATCTCTCACAGCACCATGTCCTCCCACAGACTGTCTCCTCAGCCTTCACTCCCTTCTCTGATTGAAACACTCTTTTTTTATGCTTGTATTTATTTTTGAGAGAGAGAGAGTGCAAGCAGGGGAGGGGCAGAGAGAGTGGGGGACACATGATCCAAAGCAGGCTCCGTGCTGACACCACAGAGCCCAATGAGGGACTCGAACCCACAACCACGAGATCGTGACCTGATCCAAAGTCAGATGCTCAACTGACTGAGCCGCCCAGGTACCCCTGATTGGAACACTCTTATTCATTCTTCAAGACCCAGGTTGCCCCACTGTTGTCACAGATGAAAAGATACAGACACCCACCTAATCTGCTGGAGGGTATAAGAATCTCTCCAATTAGTTTCAGCTAATCCTGGTATTTTTTCATTATGTGTGAAAAAATAACAGTGCTTTAAAAAAGAGAGAAAATTGTTTCTCACATAAAAGGCATCCAGTGGTGGGTTGTACAGGCCTACCAAAAGACAGGCAAGACCTCTCTGCCAAAAACAATGTCTTGCTGGAAGAAAATTAAAAAGACCTAAATACGTGGGGATATCTACCTCATTCATAAATTGGAAAACTCAATATTATTAACTTGTCAATTCTACTAAAATTGATCCATAGATTCAACATAATTTTAAACATAATTGCAGAGATTTGTTTAATAAAATTTAAAGCTGATTCTAAAGCTTATAGTGAGATACAAAGAACTTAGGTTGGCCAAAGAAATTTCAGAGAGAAAAAAACAAAAACAGTGGAAGTGTTTTTACTCCCTGACTTAAAACTTACTATAGTGCTATAATAATCAAGATAGTGTGTTACTGACATCAACACAGACAAATAACTCAATGGAACAGAACACAGTACCTAGAAACAAATCCCAATATGTATGGTCATTTAATTTTTTTTACACGCTTGCCAAAGAAATGCAAGGGGAAAAAGAAAGTTCTTTAATAAATATTACTGGAACAAGGGGATATTTTTTCATGACTTTCCACCTCTATATCATACCATATATATAAATTAATTAGAGATGGATCATAGACCTTAATGTAAAAGCTAAACCTAAAAAGCTTCTAGAAAGAAAACATTTTATTAATTTTTTTTAATGTTTATTTATTTTTGAGAGAGAGAGCATGAGCGGAGAAGGAGCAGAGAGAGAGGGAGACACAGAATCGGAAGCAGGCTCCAGGCTCTGAGCTGTCAGCACAGAGCCCAACACAGAGCTCAAACCCATGAGCTGTGAGATCATGTCCTGAGTCAAAGTCGACACTTAACCGAATGAGCCACCCAGGTGCCCCTAGAAAGAAAACATTAAAAAAAATATATCTTCACAGCTTAGGGATAGGTAAGAGTTTTCTAGCCAAGACACAGAAATAATTAACAAAAATAAAAATTAAAAAACCTGACAAACTTTAGACAGAATTAACATTATTCTGTTAAGTTACCAAAAGTTTAAAACTTCTACTCATCCAAAGGCACCACAGATTGGGAGAAAATATTCACAAAATGTGTATCTGACAGATGACTCCAGAATATTTAAAGAACTCCTACGACTCAACTATAATAATAAAAAGACAACCCATTTTTTTTTTTTAGTGAGCAAAAGATTTGAAAATATGTTTCACAAAAGAAGGCATATGAAAATCCAACAAGTATATGAAAAAGTTCTCAACATCCTTAGTCATCAGGGAAATGCAAATTAAAACCACAATAAAATATCAGCTCACATCCACCAGGATGGCCAAAGCATGAAAAGATTTGACAGCAGCAAGTGTTAGCAAGTATGTGGAGCAAATGAAACTCTCACATAGAAGCACTTTTGAAAAAGTTGCTTATGAAACACGAATTCAAAAAGATTTATGCACCCTGTGTATATTGTAGAAGTATTTATAATAGCCAAATTATGGAAGCAGCCCAAGCATCAATTCATAGATGAATGGGTTAAGAAGTGGTATGTACACACCATGGAATAGTACTCAGCCCTAAAAAAGAATGAGCTCTTGCCATTTGCAACAACATGGATGAATCTAGAGAGTTTAATCCTAAGTAATTAAAGTCAGTCAGAGAAAGACAAACACCGTATGATTTCACTCATGTGTAGAATCTAAGAAACAAAATAAATGCACAAAGAAAAAAAGAGACACAAACCAAGAAACAGGCTTGTTCTCTATTAGAGAACAAACTGACAGTTACTAGAGAGGAGGAGGGTGGGGGAATGGGCGAACTAGGTGATGGGGATTAAAGAGTACACTTATTGTGATGAGCACTGAGTAATGTACAGAATTGTTAAATCAATATATTGTACACCTGAAACTAATATAACAGTGTATGTTAACTATACTAGCATTGAAATAAAATTTTTAAAAAAGAAAAATGTTTCTTACAAAACTGATTGTAAGTCTACACCATGGCCCAGCAACTTTACTCCTAATTATTTACCAGCATATGTCCACAAAAAGACTTGTATGAGAATGTTCATGGCAGCTTTATTCATAATTGCTAAAATCTGGAAACTGTCCAGATGTCTATCAATAGGAAAATGGAATGGGTAAACACATCGATATAAAAGAAACTACTGACACACACAAAAAGAATGAGTCTTAAAATTATTATGCAGAAGAAAAGAAGCCTTACACAAAAGAGCATACGCCATATAATTTGTATGTATGTGTATACATATGAAAATTCTAGAACGGGCAAAACTATGATGAAAAAAATCAGAAAAGTGTTTGCCTAAAGTGAGGGAACCTAGGAAGAACAGTAAAGAACTTTGAGGAGTGATGGTTCTATCCTCATAAAAGTTTTGCATTACACAGAGGCATGCACTTATCAAAATGAAACACTTAAGATTTGCACACTTTATTGTATGTGAATTTTATGGCCAGATGGGAGGCAAGGTGTGCAAATGCAGGACTGCCTGTATCTGCTAGCTTCCTTTATAAAAATATGTCAAGGGTTCTTTTTTTTTTTAAGTACCTCAAGCATGACAGATAGATATATGTACACCTATATAGATGAATCATTTTTCTAACAGATCTTGAAAGTCTATAAAAGGCCACTGGAAAAATCCATTAAAATGTTACACAGTTTATTGTGACTTGTAATATTTTTACAGGAATATAAAAAGAGTTTTGTGTCCATGCAATTGCTAAGCTATTGGTTTCATTACAAGAAAGAAATATCCCTGGGGATGGGGGACAAGAGACTATAAGCTCCTAAACTTTAGACTATAAATAGGATTATAATTTGAAAAAGAGAAAGACATAAAGGAAAAGAGAAAAGGGATAATTACAATGCAAAAAAAAAAAGGGAACATGGCTCATGAATTGCCTTGAAATCACCATTTTAAAATATGATTATCTTAATTCATTCCCATCATGAGAAAACGGACAGAAAAAAAATCAAGGATTCCTCCCTGCTGACAACTTTATTAAGCCAAGTGACTTCTGATATCCCAATCAATTCAAAGAAGCATAATCCCTTTATGGGAGGCCAGGCTGGTGCAAAATTTGCAAAAGGAGGCCAGAGACATTAATTAGATGTTTGGATCATATTGCAGATGACATCAAGGCTGATCAGCTGCACAGACCAAGTACAGAATAGGAAACTAACCGCTGGAAAACCTGACATTTGGGGCATTGACTGTTTGCTCTTCAGCACTGCAGACCTGCTGCCTCCCTAAGCAGGCGAGGCTGCTCTGAAAGGATGCCAGACAGAGGCTTTACCTCCATCCATTAGGGTGGAATAGTTCACTCTGCCATCTTATATTTTCTCAAGGACCACAGGGAAAATAAAGAATAGTGCAGAATATGGGTGCAAATCCAAAAGTTGACAAGGAAGTGAAAGAGTTTTCATTATTTTAGAATATCTAGCATTTATATTACACATAGAAAGCAATGTAGCATTTTGCCTTTTAGAATCAGGCCAAGGTTTGAATGTTGGCTCTGCTGTGTGAACTTGGGAAAGTTACTTAACCACGCTGACACTCAGGTTCCCCATGTTCTTATGTCCTTGTATTTAACATAGGCCACCTGTGAGAATTAAATGAAATAGCGCACGTAAAGCACTTAATTACAGCCCCACAATACCTTGTTTACATTTCCCAAATCCAAAAACTCCTACAACCAAGGTTTATTTCCTAATTCATTTGGAGGCAAAACCTGACCTGTACCCTGACATGAGGCCAGTTCGCCTTTATTTATCCCACTTGATGTGAATATTCATTTGTCTCTGAAGAAATACTAACATTTTGCTTACAGGGAGCTGCCTTGGACCCTTCTGGAGTATTGCATGATATATGGCATATAGACCATGTTAGCTTTATAAATTCAAAATATTCTGAATTCCAAAGCACATCTGGTCCCAAGAATTTCAGATAAGGTATAGTGAACCTATATGACATCCCTATTTTATGATTACTTTATGAATTTTCTCTTCTGCTTCATGGCATGTTAAGACCCCCTATTAAAAGTTGTTCCGAAGCTGCAGTCTTTAATGCATGGACAGCTCATCAGTGCTTTCTCTAGTTGGGCTCTTTGCACCAACCATGGATTGGATATGTATGGATTCAGTTTCTCTTATAACAGTTTTTGTGAGTTGACTATGGTTGCTTTCGAGTGCATTATAGAATACCAGTGAGTTTGGGGTCATCTTCCAAAAGAGAAGCACAGTTTCTGAGCAAACCCATCTGCTACGTCCGGACAGCCCTTTGAGTCTCCAGGACACAGAGTTTAAGGAGGAAAAGTTACAACCACTCCTGTTCAGAAGACACCATTGAACAAATGCGTGGAGTCCAAGAAGGGGAAACAGAGGAATGGCTGCGCCCATGGCTCAGTTCCATGTGGAAGACCGAGAAGATAGACAAGTGACTTCCCCTTTGCCTCCACCTCCCACCCCACCCCAACAGCCCTGCTGCAGGAAACACCCTGGTGTGCCGGTGTGTGCATTAAAGAGTGCAGCTTCTGAACAAGTTTTAATATTAAATGGCTGGTCTACAATGCAGCAGATGGCACGCAAATGGAAATTTCGGAAAGATCTCACTTGTAGAAACTGGTTTTTGGAAGTTGTATAAATTAAATATAAAGTGTGAGTACATTTACAGGAAATAAGTAGCTCTCCATTCATTTCAGGCTGCTTAATTCTTTGGCATAAGTGGTTCTGAAGGATGTGATACATGTATACTCATTTTTAACTACATATAAAGTTGAATTAATAATAAAAACCTTATTTGGTTAAGAGCATAAGTCACCAATCTTTTCAGTGTCTCTCAAATGCCGCTTGAGAGGATACCAAAGCAGCTTGGCAAGACCCACTGGAGAAGTATTGGCGCCATCCTCTGGTAAGACTGAAAACTGCAAGTAGACGTGAACAACCTTCAGCTGTTAACCAACTCAGACCTTACGCCAGACAGGTTATTGATCCACCAGCCAGTGTTCCTTCTTCAAGTGCTGCCCTCCTTCCAGGATTTCTACATTCAGCCCTGCAAATTCACATTCGCCAAGTCTATGCTGAAAGAAAACTCAAATGAAAAAAGGTTTATAAAGAACTAGTTTATAAGAATTAAAATACACGTATATATACTCCCAGGTCCCCAGCATTCAATACTTGGAATCCTTTTACTCTGCCTCAGAAAACTTTAAATAGGGCTTAATGTGTTAAGTAAGTAATAAAGACACAGATATTGTGAGTAATTATTTTGAACATTAAAATGTTGCCTTTGGGTTAGATGTGAGAATGTGGGAGATCAGAGAAGCTGTGGTAATCGTGGGAATAAACAAAGACCATGTAAATGAGAAGAGGCAAAGGGTATTTATTTAGGGATTGCTATAGCAAGGGAGTCAGCCACCATCACTTGTGTGAGCAGAGAGTAAAGACAGGCAGAGGAGTGGGACAGCTCTCTGGCGGGGAAAAAGGGAAGGCTTAGGCATGCCCTGGTTGGAGGCTGTTGGCATGGGGAAATGTAGACAGGCCAACTAGAAATACAGCATCCCATGTGACTGGCGAGGGATGCATGTTTTGTTTTCTCAGCTTCGTCTTAAATTGGAACTGGGAACAAACATTAGGGAAGCTACAGGTATTAACAGAGTTCTAACCATTTGGGGCCAATTGTTACAGAGGTTATCGTTTGGCTTCCTGGATCAGGTGGTGGAGATGGTGGCCTGACTGGCCTGTGGGTAGCAAACTGCCTTCCTGAGCTGGTTTTTGTAGGTAATAAGTGGCTTTTCTCACCTCGTGGCTACAGATTGTGGGTCAGAATTCTGTACTGTAGAACAAAGTCCCAGAAATGGATTTCTTGAGTCGGAGGATACACTTTCACAATTTTGACACATACTGACAGCTTGCCCCATGCAGGGTGTCCTGCTTTGTATTTTTACCAGCAATTCAACTCTAAGCAGGGTCTGGGACAAAGTACAGTGAAGACCTCTATACTGTTTACATAAAAGCACATGTAAAACTTATAAATTAAACTAACAAGCTGCTAAATAAATTATGTATGCTCTATTTTGATGCCATGATGAATAGACCTTCCTGAGGACCTGGAGGTCCAGATTTGAATTTAGAAACCATGGATTTCTCAGAGTTCTGTGTCAAAATGTGGTGAGCAGCCTCTGGTCTGCAGCTGCCACCTTCTCTCTCCATCGCTGTCTCTGTATCATATTCAGGGGCCTTGTACTCACATATTGTAGACACCCCAGCTCACACCTCCAAGATCTTTTCACACTACCCTATGCATAGCCACTTCTCAGGGTCAGGGAAGCACAGGCATCATGGTTGACCCTTGAGAGAATGACCCAGGGGAAAGGTTGGAACAGCCTCTAGAAGCAGACTCTGGTCATTTGGGCAAGGGATTCTGAAGACACATTTGCCAGGAGCACGATCTAGAAGGGGAGATGCAGGGTCTGGGTGGGCATCCCCTTGGCCTTGCAGAGGAAGCGCATGGTTGGAGGTGAGCTAAAGGAAGAAGGGGTTGGAACCCAAAGAAAGGGCCCTATTGTCTGGGAAGCCACTTTCTTGAATCTTCCTAAAGAAGTAAATCTCCTACAATGCCCTTTTCCCACTTTCTAACCGCCTCTTATGTGCAGATTTTGGAGCAGGATTTTGAATATTCCCTTGGCTAAGAGACATATCTGTCTTCTCCAAAGGCCTGCCTATGGATAGAATAGAAATATTGCAGGCACTCCTTCAGGCAGTGTCCAAATTCAGATTCTTAATGCTCTTAGCAACAGTCACAAGCCCTTCTTTATATAAATCCATAGGAAAAATGAAGTTAATGTCCCGATTCCAAATAGTCTGTCCCTACTGGTAAGCTAGTTATGTGGATTTTTCGTTCCAGAGAAATAGTCATTCTATGTGTTTGTATTGGCCATCAGGATTTCATTGTGCCTTAAGACAAATGTGTGTTATATAGATTTAAGGAGAAGGAAGGAAGGAAGTAAAGAAGGAAGGAAGGAATGCAGGAAGGAAGGAAGGGAGAGAGGGGAAAGGAGGGAAGGAGAAAGTGAGGGAGGAAGGGAATCCTTCCTGGGAGTCCTTTGTTATTTACCTTTTATAAATTAATTCCCATTAGCCAGTAATTCTTTCTCAAGGTCGGCAATGACAGTATCTTCCAACCCTGTTATGTTATTCATTTGAAAACATGTCAAGAGCTACCTGGAAATGACTTTCCTATTTTGTTGTCAAACCTATCACTTAACCCTTCAGCTATACTTGCTGCTGCTCTAAGACAAACAGATTTCAAGAGTCAGCTTTATGACAAGGCCTCAGAGCTTTTCCTAAAATACTTCCAGCTGGTGAGCACAAAATAGTCCTTTTCTTAAAGACAGAATAGAAATTTATGCAATCTTATTGTGACAGAGGAAAAAATGTTAAAATTAAAATTCAGAAAGAATCTTTTTGTCTAACACAATCAATTAATTGAAAAAGCCAATTAAATGGGGAAGGCATTATGAAAGATTGCACACACATTTCAAATATTCATTTTCATTCATCAAACATATTACAAGGACAAGCCCTTTTCTTTGAGCAGAAGTTTGCAGAATGAGTTATACCGCGTCTTCCTTATATAAACAACCAATGTACTCTGTGCAAAAAAAAAAAAAAAAATTAAAGACACTTATGAAATAATCGCAAAGTCTTCTAGATTTCTATTATTTTCCTCTGTTTTGCTTTTTTAAAAATATTTATTTATTTATTTATTTTGAGAGAGAGAGCGCGTGCGCGCGTGCGTATGAGCAAGGGAGGTGCAGAGAAAGAGGGAGTTGAAAGTCCCAGGCAGGCTCCATGCTGTCAGCAAAGAGCCAGCCACGTGGGCTCAAACTCACAAACCATGAGATCACCACCTGAGCGGAAATCAAGAGGCAGACGCTTAACTGACCGAGCCACCCAGGTGTTCCATCCTCTGTTCTATTTAATATTATAGACCCTTTCATGGTTCTTGTAGAAAAAAACTTCCCTTTTCACACTTTATGTAAGATCTAACTATATCATTTACAAAAACATTTACAACTAATATGATCAGATTTGGGAACAAACCACATTGACTCTTCTGCCATTTGCTTGTGGAAACAGAAATGCATACACACATTGGAAAGCAGCCTACTGGCATCTGGGTGGTTGTTAATCAATAGATTTTACCAAGGGAATGAGCAAATTAATATAGTTAGATGGATTAATATACATTAATAATAATATATATTAATATAATATTAATATATAAATGAGACGTGCGGCCCTTTTATGATATATACACACATGTGCGCACCTGCACACACACACACACACACACACACACACACACACACACACACACACACACACCCTGGTTTCTCAGAAGTGTGGATCCTAAGGAAGATCCTTGAGTTTTGATGGGAAATAGCAGTTGATTGAATACAAATGAAAGAAGCCAGGAGACCAAGAGGATTTTATCTGAAAGAAGCCAAGAGGGCTAAAGGGGCTTGCTGGGTAACAAATTCACCCAAACTAAGAAGTTTGAAACCACACCCATTTATTATCTCACAATTCCAGTGGATCAAGAGTCCGGGCTGGCTGAGCTGACTTACGGTCTCACAGGCTACATCAAGGGGCCAGCCAGGTTATGTTTCTTCCTGGAACTTGGGGTCCTCTTCCTTTATTTTATACTGATTAATTTAGAAATTTAAAGTTTATTTTTTAATATAATGTATTGATAAATTGGTTTCCATACAATACCCAGTGCTCATCCCAACAAGTGCCCTCCTCAATGCCCATCACCCACTTTCCCCTCTCCCCCACACCCCTTGAACCCTCAGTTTGTTCTCAGTATCCAAGAGTCTCTTATGGTTTGCCTCCCTCCTTCTCTGTAACTTTTTTTTCCCCTTCCCTTCCCCCATGGTCTTCTGTTAAGTTTCTCAAGATCCACATATGAGTGAAAACATATGGTATCAGTCTTTCTCTGACTGACTTATTTCACTTAGCATAATACCTTCCAGTTCCATCTATGTTGCTGCAAATGGCATGATTTCAGTCTTTCTCATTGCCAAGTAGTATTGCATTGTATATATAAACCACATCTTCTTTATCCATTCATCAGTTGATGGACATTTAGGCTCTTTCCATAATTTGGCTATTGTTGGAAGTATTGCTATGAACATTGCGGTACAAGTGCCCCTATGCATCAGCACTCCTGTATCCCTTGGGTAAATTCCTAGCAGTGCTATTTCTGGGTCATAGAGTAGTTCTATTTTTAATTTTTTGAGGAACCTCCACACTGTTTTCCAGAGTGGCTGCACCAGTTTGCATTCCCACCAACAGTGCAAGAGGGTTCCCATTTCTCCATATTGTCTCCAGCATCTATATTCTCCTGATTTGTTCATTTTAGCTAATCTGAGCAGCATGAGGTGGTATCTCAGTATGGTTTTGATTTGTATTTCCCTGATGAGGAGTGACATTGAGCATCGTTTCATGTGTCTGTTGGCCATCTGGATGTCTTCTTTAGAGAAGTGTCTTTTCATGTTTTCTGCCCATTTCTTCACTGGATTATTTGTTTTTCAGATGTGGAGTTTGGTAAGTTCTTTATAGATTCTGGATATTAGCCCTTTGTCCGATATGTCATTTGCAAATATCTTTTCCCATTCCGTTGGTTGCCTTTTACTTTTGTTGATGGTCTCCTTTCCAGTGCAGAAGCTTTTTATCTTCATGAGGTCCCAGTAGTTCATTTTTTGCTTTTAATTCCCTTGCCTTTGGAGATGTGTCAAAGTAAGAAATTGCTGCAGCTGAGGTCAGAGAGGTTTTTTTCCTGCTTTCTCCTCTAGGGTTTTGATGGCTTCCTGTATCACATTCAGGTCCTTCATCCATTTTGAGTTTATTTTTATGAATGGTATAAGAAAGTGGTCTAGTTTCATTCTTCTGCATGTTGCTGTCCAGTTCTCCCAGCACCATTTATTTGTTAAAGAGACTGTCTTTTTTCCATTGGATATTCTTTCTTGCTTTGTCAAAGATTAGTTGGCCATAATTTTGTGGACCCAATTCTGGGGTCTCTATTCTTTTCCATTGGTCTGAGTGTCTGTTTTTGTGCCAATACCATGCTGTCTTGATGATTACAGCTTTGTAGTAGAGGCTACAGTCTGGGATTGTGATGCCTCCCACTTTGGTGTTTTTCTTCAATATTACTTTAGCTATTTGGGGTCTTTTGTGGTTCCATACACATTTTAGGATTGCTTGTTCTAGCTTTGAGAAGAATGCTGGTGCAATTTTGATTGGGATTGCATTATTTATAGATTGTTTTGGGTAGTATTGACATTCTGACAATATTTATTCTTCCAATCCATGCGCATGGAATGTTTTCCATTTCTTTGCATCTTCTTGATTTCCTTCATAAGCTTTCTATAGTTTTCAGTGTACAGATCTTTTATATCTTTGGTCAGGTTTATTCCTACGTATTTTATGGTTCTTGGTGCAATTGTGAATGGGATCAGTTTAGTTCTCTTTCTGTTGCTTCATTATTGGTGTATAAAAATGCAACCGATTTCTGTACATTGACTTTGTACCCTGCAACTTTGTTGAATTCATGTATCAGTTCTAGCAGACTTTTGGTGGAGTCTGTTGGGTTTTGCATGTAGAGTATCATGTCCTCTTGTGAAAAGTGAAAGTTTGACTTCATCTTTGCCAATTTTGATGCCTTTTATTTCATTTTGTTTTCTGGTTGCTGATGCTAGGACTTCCAACACTATGTTAAACAACAGTGGTGAGAGTGGACATCTTTGTTGCATTCCTGATCTCAGGGGAAAAGCTCTCAGTTTTTCCCCATTAAGGATGATATTAGTTGTGGGCTTTTCATAAATGGCTTTTATGATGTTTAAGGATGTTCCTTCTATCCCGACTTTCTTGAGGGTTTTTATTAAGAAAGGATGCTGTATTTTGCCAAATGCTTTTTCTGCATCTATTAGCAGGATCATATGGTTCTTTTCTTTTATTAATGTGATGTATCACATTGATTGATTTGCGAATATTGAACCAGCCCTGCAGCCCAGGAATGAATCCCACTTGATCATGGTGAATAATTCTTTTTATATGCTGTTGAATTCAATTTGCTAGTATCTTGTTGAGAATTTTTGCATCCATATTCATCAGGGATATTGGCCTGTAGTTCTCTTTTTTCTTTGCTTGGGGTACTCCTCTAAGCTCACATGAGTGTTGGCAGAATTCCTCGACTCCTAGAGGGCCCTGTGGCCCTCTCCATAGACAGGTCACATGAGAGCAGGTTGCTTCTTAGAGACCAGTAGGAAGTGTATCTCTCCAACCTGCTACAGCAGAGTCTTAGATAACATAATCATAGGAATGACCTTCCATCACCTTTGTCATATAACACAACCTAATTAAGGGAGTACCATCCCATCAACTTTGCTGTTTTCTGTCCGTTAGAAGCAGGTCACAGGTTCCTTCCACACTTCCCCAGGGAGGAGATTGTCTGTAATGTGTATCTCACTTGGGGGTGGGGGGGGTCACCATAGGATGTGTCTGCCCCAGGAAGGGAGGTGCTGGAAGAGCCTAGGAATTGACTGGTAGGGTGTGGGGGACAATGAGTTGGGAGAGACACAGGGAATTTAGGTAGCTAGCTAAGGGTCTGGGATTTGGGAGACACAAAGAAATTTATAGGGAACATTTTGTCAGTGTGGCATGATAATCCCTTGTACTCCATCTCTGAGAATATTCTTCAGTAAAAATCCACACTGTTCTTCAAAAATTTTGGAATCAGGTGTGGGTTATTGTTTTTCTTGGATTCTGTATAGTTGGTTAAAATTTTAATTCTCAGACTGACAAAAATCTACTTCTCTTACAAATAGAAAACATGGCAAAGTTTTATGTAACTTTTTAAGGAGGAAATAGACAAATGGAAGAGCTGACAAAAAGAACACTTGAAAAATGGGGATGTAGCAGTCAGTGGGAAAATGAAAGCAGAAATGAGAAAGTCTAGTTAGATATAACACCGATGAACTTTCTCTAGAGCAATAATACCATAATATTTGGGGTTGTCCTCTATCAGGTCAAAACACACACACACACACACACACACACACACACACAGCCCACATTAACTTTCTATAAGTTAACTTCTAACTTTATGGGGCAGTTAAAATGGATGGACCTTCATCAGTTGTGGCTAGTTAGCCAAAGCAAGTTACATCCCCCAAGAGATCTTACCAGAAAATGGCATGATATTTTAAAATAAAAATCGTCCAGTTATATTTTGGCTAAATATTGTGCTACTTATGGCATAAAGATTAGGAGACACTTCATCATGCTTTTAAAGTGAAGAATGTATTTAGTTCACTATTATTACCAGTTTCTAGATAATGAAACAAAGGTTCAAATAAGTTCATCTAATTGGCAAAAGTTAGTCCAACTCTGTTCACTCTTTCCACTATAGCAGATAAAACTGTTCAGGTAAATACAATTTGTCTAATATAGAAGAACATCTGCTTTTTGTCCTTAAAATTTCAATTAAGTAGAAATTCACTGAGTTACTATGAGAACATAAGACTTCTGGAGTAGTAATCACATAGTGTTTCAAAAGGCATTTTTCTCACCAATCGTGAAAGCTTTTCACAGCTTTATCTTTACACAAGAAAGCTGATGACAGATCTCCTGAAGGTTTTGAGCTGGCATGTGTATCTCTTGTTGACAACAATAAGGTATCCCACGTGGCGTAAGAAAGGAAACTGAATGGTGCATAAAGAGATTGCCATCAGTCCCTGTACCTTCTTCACTAAAGGAAGAGAACGTTAGCTTTCTCCTCATGTGTCTCTCAAATTCAACCAAAAGTCATGTCTCAACAACCATCTGAAATTATCCAAGATGTAGAAGTAGATGAAAAAGATTATAGGGTGCTTGTGCGGTACTGTGCTGGGCTCGACTTCCTACTGAATGAGCCATTTCACAAATCTTTGGAGGCAGAGGTTAATTTGTAGATTTTTGTCTAGTGAAAATGCAAATAATTTGTGTTTAGTAGAACAGATAACCCCAAGGGTTTATTGCCCTGTTGGACATTAACCAGTTTTGTATCTAACCCAGCAAACTTACACAAACACTATATGTCTAAATACCTTAGTTCCTGAGTGCTCTTTCAACTGCTTTTAGTATCTCACCACTACCCTCATTAATTAGTGAGTTCCAGAAACCTGCCAGGAATCTCTCATCAGCTTTTTTTTTGCAAATGGACTCTTAGGCTGTGAAAAGCCGGCAGGTTTTCTTTCCAAAGGCACTGAGCAACAGAAGAGTGGGAAAGCTCTCAGGAGACACCAAACAATTGTGGCCACAGTTTCTCTTCCTCAGGGACTTTTCTATTTGAGGAACCCTAGTTGGAAATATAAGGTAAAAGAAAGCTAAATTCCCCACAATTGGACAAAATGTGTTCAAGTATCCGGACTGTTCTCTCTATAAATCCATCCTCATTCCTTCTCCTCCATGTGACTCTGAACAGAAAGGAAATTTCAATTCTGAGACACAGACGCTTGTCATCACCTAGCTGGAGCAAATATAGAGGGTCACGTGCAGACCTTCCAGAACAGAGGCATGTCACAGTAGCGCATCGCCAGCCCGGGGCCACATCTAACCACTGTTCCAGAAGAGTTTGTTAAGTGAATCAAAAAACAACTGTCAGGTCTCTCCCTGGGGAGTTTAAGTCAGAGAATTATTTTAAGTAGGGTAACCAATAAGCCAGTTTTCCCCAGGACGAGGGCTCTCCACGACACCTAATGCTAAAACAAGAAAAGTCCCAGGAAAACCAGGAAAAATTGGTCATCCTACTTAAGGCTTTCCAGTACTATCTGGGAGTCAACATTATGGCTCAGATGTTTTTGAACTGATTTGGTGGAATTTAGTTAAATTTACAATATATTAGGAACAAAGCAAGTGTTTCCCTACAATAAGTCGACAAAGCACAGATATTCCAGCTATTCACTTTATAACATTGCTCTCTGGATTTCTTCTTTTCTCCCCTGACCCATGCCCATGCTAAAGGGCTCCTCTAAGCCCCACACACTCTTGGGCTGAAAATACTTAGGAAATCTATCTTGACCGGGTAAAACACAATTTGGAAATTCATAATATGTTAAGAATGGAAAAATAATGTCTGCAACTTACTTTCAATGGTCCAAATATGCTATTTTAGATACAGATTTCAGCTTTAAAAATAGAGAGATATATATGGGGCCCCTGGGTGGCTCAGTTTGTTGACCATCTGACTTCTGCCTAGGTCATGATATCATAATTCATGAGTTCGAGCCCCACGTCAGGCTCTGTGCTGACAGCTCGGAGCCTGGAGCCTGTCTCAGATTCTGTGTCTCCCTCTCTCTCTGCCCCTCCCATGCTCATGCTCTGTCTCTCAAAAATAAATAAATGTCAAAAAAAACCTTTTTTAATATGGAGGTATATAGAGAAAGCAATATGGCAAAATGCTAACAACTATTGATCTCAGGGGTAGGAATATGACTACAATTCATTTAATGTTCTTGGAATGCTTCTGCATGTTTAAAATTTTTGTTTTAAGTAAAAAGTTGGAGGCTGGAGGAAGAGTGAACCTGAACAACAGACCGTTTTCAGCAAATACTAGGAATTCCCATTAGAGGTCTTACTCTCCTACACTGCCTTTGATAAAGTGATTTCAAACCTTTGCTTATATGCAAAGATTATGTGCACATTTTCCAAGCAGGAGACACTTCCACAAGTAAAAGGTAGAGTTAAGGAGTAGTACTTAGATATTTTTGGTAGATGCCAGTATGTTGAGTATGTAGGGTTCAGAGTCTCTGGCCATGGATATTATTACAATCTTTAAAAAAAAAAAACAATGTGCTTTACTTTTGCTTCAACAGTAGTGATGACAGCAAGCCTAGAAGAGCAATCCAAGATCTTGTGTTATCAACATCAATACAGGTGTTCCTCTCCCTTTCAGAGGTGGCAACAAGATAAAAGTAGGGAAAGGGAAGCTGTTGGTGTAAATTTGGCTTAGGTTTGGCAATATATAGCAGAAAACCCAAGGTCGCAATGGCGACCTTGTGAATAAATCCACAAAGGTTTATTGTCTCATATGAGAAAATTGAGGTATAGTCTAAGAAGGTGTGGTGGCATCATTAAACTATCAGGGACCTATGTTTATTTTATATTTATGCTTTACTATGCTCGGGACATGGCCTCTACTACCCTCTTGATCCAATATGGCTGCTGTAGCTCCAGTCATCATGCCTTTATTCCAAAGAGCTGGAAAAAGAAAAACATTCCCCTCATTGTTAGTTCCTTTTGAGTCTTCCTTACATATCATTGACCAGAAATAAGTTGTATGGCCATATCTAGATACAAGGGAGATTAGGAAATATAGTCTTAAACTTAGCTCAGCACATTGCCCTACCCTTCTGACCCCCACACCTTGCCCAATTATATAGCAGTTCTTTTAAAAAAAATTTTTTTAACGTTTATTTATTTTTGAGACAGAGAGAAACAGAGCATGAGTGGGGGAGAGGCAGAGGGAGAGGGAGACAGAATCTGAAGCAGGCTCCAGGCTCTGAGCTGTCAGCACAGAGCCCCACATGGGGCTCGAACTTATGCACTGTGAGATCGTGACCTGAGCCAAAGTCAGACACTCAACCGACTGAGCCACCCAGGCGCCCCTATATAGCAATTCTGATGTAAAAGAGAGAGAGAGAGAGAGAGAATAAACACTGGTAGGCATCTAGCAGTATAGACCACCATGGGTTTAGCTGCCCAGAAGATAAGCCAGTGGTCCCTCAGACAGATTCTCTAGGCATTACTCTGCATATAATGTGTTCTACATGGCTGGGGCTCTCGGGTGTGTATCCTGGCCTAGCTTCATGTGCTTCCTAGACCCTACACATAAGGCCTGGGAAGGTCAAAATAGGAGGCCAAGTGAAACTAGGAAGGATGCTCACCTGAGGCAGCTTAGCTTAGTGAAAAATTACAGCCCACAGAAGTCAAATAGAGTTAAGTACTGTACCCAAAGAGGAACCAAGATGCAAATGGAAGAAAAAAGCAGCAAAAACAGTATTTTGGAAGGTTGACTCAGGGCAGAATAAGGAGTTAGGAAGTGGTCGAAGGTGATTCATAGTGTTAAATGGCAAATCTACCCTGAAGCTTACCTTCATGTGGTCTAAGGTATTTCCCAAGCAAATAGTGCTGCTTAAAGGAACGCCACAGGACTAGAAATTTGGGAGAGGGGATCTATAATGTGTATTTCAAAGACAATGGGAAATAGTTACTGGTGCTGGATGCTCTTCTCTGGGCTGATTACCAAAAATCCATCCTATAAATGCCATGTATATGGTTCCAAGTTTAGATCTTTACTAAAGTTCAGAACTCCCTGAGAAATGATCGGTCTTTATGCTGTTATCAAGCACTTATACCTGAGTGTGAATAGCACTGAAAGCTATTTCATGGAGTGTGGGATAGAGATTATCAGGACACTGAGCATCTGGGAGAGCAGGCAGAAAATGCAGAAGTGGAGGACAGAACCAGATCAAGGGGCAGGTCAGTCTGGCGGCTGCTCAAGGTGCCAACTCATTATAGTCACCAAGGTATCACTGGAGTAAGAGGAAAGGTGCCAGTTAGCTCAGATATTTGCATGTAGTTCCTTGTTTTATTAGAAAACTATAATCGGTCCTGCTCTTTCCAATTCCCCCAAAGTAGAAGTGGACATTTGAAAAGAAATCCTCCCATAAGCCACTTATTCATCCATCAGTGATGGAGTGTGGATAGGGACACAGTCATATGATGAGGACAAAGTCAGGCAACGCTCTGGCACATGTCAACAGAGTGAGGGTTCTTCTACTTTGCTGTATATATTGTAACCCTCTAATACATCACCCAAAACACTGATTCAGAAAAAAATAAAACCGAAGAATACAGGATCTACCAAAAAATGGAACATATTTGCTATTGTGAAAGTCATAAAAAGGCTTTTTTTTTAATGTTTTTATTTATTTTTGAGAGAGAGAAGGACAGAGTGAGTGAGGGAGAGGCAGGGAGAGAGAGAGGGAGACACAGACTCCAAAGCAGGTTCCAGGCTCTGAGCCATCAGCACAGAGCCCAATGTGGGGCTTGAACTCACAAGGTCTGAGATCATGACCTGAGCCGAAGTTGGATGCCCAACCGACTGAGCCACCTAGGCACCCCATAATATTTTTTAATAAAATTTTACAACTATATTCATTTGTTATCCTTTATCATTAGGCATGGATAACTCTGTAGAGTTGAGTGGTGGGAAAACTGTGAAATGAAAGACATTTCTAAGGAAGTTAAAATATTATCTTACATTTAGGCTAAATAATAAGCCCTAAATTTGGAAGAAAGGGACATACAATATTTATAAGAGAAAATCAATTTCTTTCCTTCAGCTACCAACTAAATGAATATGGAGCAAACATGGGAAGTCCATTGGTTTGGAGAAAACCCACATTCCTAATCTGCCTTGGGCATCTGATGTCTGCATACAGCCCCTGTTTACAATATCTAGTCCCAGTATTATTTTTTTCCTTTTAGTTCTGAGTGATTGCGTTTTATTCCTTCATTCAACAAGCATATCAAGTGAATGTCAACTGCGTGTCAGGTGCTGTCCTAGGTACTCTCAAATATCATCACATTGTATCTTTACAAACAAAACTATTTGGATTTTCAGGAATGAGAAAATGAGGTTCGTTTCAGAAGCTAAGTAACTTCCCAGAGTCCCAAATACAATATTAATTAATGTATTTAATGAATTGGGTCTTTTTTTCCTTACCACATTCCAAAGGGGATTCAAGGCTTTTCATTTAAAAATAAAACCCAGGGTGCCTGGCAGGCTTAGTCAGTAAAGCATGTAACTTTAATCTCTGGAGTTGTGAGTTCAAGCCCCACATTGGGTGTGGATTTTGCTAAAATAAATAAATGAATGAATGAATAGATAAATAAATAACTCTACGTAGGCCTTTCTGATTCATGATGGTTCATTGGACAGATGTGTTCACCTTGGCTGTCTCCTGGAGGCCCATGAAATTACAGCAATGAGGTTGTTGTAAAGACACATGTCAGGGTCAAAGTGACCCTGGGAATCAAAGTGGGGTCAAAGTGAATGAGAGAGGAAACATTCACAAGGCACATGGAGAGTGAGGTAAAAAAGCAGCTGACTAGATCAACCCAAAACAGGTGAGAGCCAAACATGCAGAGAGGAAGCCCAGAAGCAACCTGCCTCACAGAACTTCACAAAATCTCAGAGACAGGGAGCGCCAGGTACCTTAAAATTGGAGTAAAATCAGAATTGAAAATAGGAGGATTGCTTGAAAATCTAGTAAGATGCAGTAGATCCCCTAGATCCCCTCCCCAGCCTCAGCAAAATGGAGTGGGTTGATTTTTAGAAAAGAGGGAGCAGGAGGGACTCTGCCCCCAAACACTGGGCAGAGCTGAGGTTTAAGGTACGTGCTAGAAACAGGTGGGCTTGGGAAGCCTGCCCATTGAATCTGGAGATGTCCCAACAGTCCCTGCCATGTTGGGAGTCAGGTATTCCACCAAGAGACTGGGACTTCCTTCTCTGGGGATTCAAACCAGTCCTAGAAAAAAATTCCATGTATACTGACTTTGTAGGTTCTCCAGTGAAATGTCCCACCTGATGATGCCTCAGTGGAGCCTGCCATGAAGAGTTTGCATTCAGAAGTTAGTTATACACCTGGACAGATAGCCACGGATTGACATTGAACACTTGGGAAAGCCTGTAACATGGAAAAAGGGAGCCCCACACTAACAAACCGAAAGAAGAAACCTAGGGAAATAGGAAATGCAGAAGGAAGAAAACTTTGAAAAAACTCACTAAGACTCTCAAAGGAAAAGAAGATATTGTCCACAAGTCCCAAGAACAGAACACTATAAAAAAGAAATTTTCAGGAAACAAGAGAGTTGCAATATATAGCTGAGGAGTGTGATAAACAGATTTCCAAAAGTGTCCTGATAAGATCTCCATCCCCTAGTGATACAAATGCTAGCCTTGATGCTGCTGTGGTGGAGGGACTTCAGGTCTTAAGAGAAGATGATCCTGGATTATCAAGTAGGGCCAGTGTAATCACATTAGCCCATAACTGCAGAAGAAAGCAAAAGACTAAGTAAGAGATTTGTGGTGTAAGAGGGTGTGCACTATAGGGGCCTCATCAAAGGATCTAGAATCAGAATGTCTTTGGACTACACAACTGAAAAGCTGGAACCCAGCAGCGAATGGAGCAAAGTCTTCAAAAGTCTATATAAAACTTTAGTCTACAATTCTATAACTGGCCAAATCACCCATTAAGTGTGATAGTAGACCAATGACATTGTTGGACAAGTTAGCTCCCATAAATATGCTTCCCAGCATCTTTCCCAAAACAGAACTTAAACCAAAGGTGAGAAAGAGACAGGATGGAGGGGCCATGGGAAGGGGGAGAAAGAGGGAGAGATGTGGTCTTATGATAAGCTTTATAAAAATATCAGACCCTTAAAATTTGATTAAGATAATTTTTAATAACATACATTGCAAAAATATAAAAAGAAATAAATGAGGAAATGGAGTGAAGAAAATAACCTGGGGTAAATTTAGTACTCTCAGATACATACTGTCTGGCCTCAATTAATTCCAAGAGCTGGATCACAAATTTGGCTCCATTCTTCCAAGATACTGGGACAATAGAAATACACAATCAGTTATAAGATTTATAGTGTCCATAGGACAAACACACCACAGATGTTCAGCAGAAATGCAGCTTTTCCTGATACCTGAGACGAATTTCTCCCGTGGGCTCTCATAAAAAGGACACTGCATGATGTTGCAGTCGGTGTCCTTGAAACTATCCCAACGATATTTACAACAGTAAATTTTGCATTGTTTTTTCTTTTTCTTTTTTTTTTTTTAAATTTTTTTTTCAACGTTTTTTTATTTATTTTTGGGACAGAGAGAGACATAGCATGAACGAGGGAGGGGCAGAGAGAGAGGGAGACACAGAATCGGAAACAGGCTCCAGGCTCCGAGCCACCAGCCCAGAGCCTGACGCGGGGCTCGAACTCACGGACCGCGAGATCATGACCTGGCTGAAGTCGGACGCTTAACCGACTGTGCCACCCAGGCGCCCCTGCATTGTTTTTTCTTATGTCCATCAAAATAGGCAGATGGCAAAAAATGGAAACACAATTTAGTACAAGTCCCAGAGCCAAAAGTACGTGTTCTGAGGATAACGTTTAGAAATGGGTGTCCTTCAGTCCTCAGTAAACATTGCTTCTCACAATCTAGGCTTTTTTTTTTTTTCCTTGCATCTCCATCTTTACCCCAGGTTGGTGTTTAGAAACAAGAGGCATGGGGCGCCTGGGTGGCGCAGTCGGTTAAGCGTCCGACTTCAGCCAGGTCACGATCTCGCGGTCCGTGAGTTCGAGCCCCGCGTCAGGCTCCGGGCTGATGGCTCGGAGCCTGGAGCCTGTTTCCGATTCTGTGTCTCCCTCTCTCTCTGCCCCTCCCCCGTTCATGCTCTGTCTCTCTCTGTCCCAAAAATAAATAAAAAATGTTGAAAAAAAAATTAAAAAAAAAAAAAAAAAAAGAAACAAGAGGCAGATCAGACAAACTCAGGTAGGTAAAGGGTCTGAGATTTGCCCTACTGTCACTCACCAGGTGGCCTGCCACAGTTTCATGGATGCTGACAAAAGATACAGGACTCCTGGGTCAGAGACAAAGGACTATATTATAGCAATAACATTAGTCAAAGTATCAACATTTGTGCTGGCTCCCAGGGCAACACAAAGAATGCCAGATAATACCTGCTAGTACTCTGCATTGCATTACAGAGAGGAGCCCTTAGCGTAGGAAAATTACATCTTTTATAATGAGAAGTAAGTCTCCTTTTTGTACCTGAGAACAACACTGTCTGTGTATGCCAAGCAAACTTGCTCTTTGCTCCAGAGGCAGATGCTTTATCTTCCAAGGCTGTTCACTATATAACATCCTTGAAAGGACTGTCCAGAACAAAAGTAGTCAGTGCCTCTCCCTGCAAAAGAAGTGCAAGTTGGACAGAAATGCAAGAGAGCCGTGGGAACTGCCTCCCAACAATGGGTGGGACCAAAGAATGCCAGACGGCAAACTTCAAGAGGAAGAAGTCTCAGGAGAAGTCTGGAGAGTCCCAAAGATGCATCCCAAGCCTCAACAAGACATGAAGTTCAAATCATAACAACAGCTGCCATTGGTATAAACAGCTGGAGCAGAAAGTGTGCACTGTGCAGAACACAGTCTAGTGCAGCCACATGTATCTAAGGAATCATGTTTGGGTCACCATTGGAAGAAGTCCCAGAAAATCTACATAATTTATCGTTGCTGCTTACACCAGTTACAGGGTCCCGTGTAGAAATGGCTGCAATTTCAGAGACATGGAGAAAAGGAAGATGGTGTTCCTGGTCACCTCAGGTCCAACAATGAGGTTACATTTGTGAAAATAAGTGAAACCTCACTTAAAAATAGAGTCGGCAAGCCCTGCAGCGGGCACTCACATACATACCACTCCTTGCAGCCTGCTTACCAACAGAAAGAAGAAACAGAAACACTTGGAAAAGGGAGGGCAAAGGGACTTTGCACATAGGAATTTGTCTCCTGCCTTTAAGAAAAGTAAGAGAGATCCAACAAAGCACCAACCACCACCACCTGGAGCTCCTGTTCTTCTCAAACGAACTTTTGTTCAGAACAGCCCTCCCTGGCATCCTCCTAAACCTAAAAAAAGCTCACCTTCCCTTTGTGTTGTTGGACTTGCCTATGGTTCGCCACAGCTTGCATGTCCTGAATTGTGATTTCTCTGTTATCCCCAAATAAATTCATTTTGCTGGTAAAATTGGCTATTTCATTTTGAAGGTTGGCACATTTTAGTTAGGCAGAAAAGTGACCCCATAATGTCCACATATGGGGTGCCAGAAACCACCAGGTCAAATGACCAAATAATCCTGGAATTTTCTAGGAATCAACATGTTTTTTGCTATATCACATGCACAGTTCTCCAGCCCATTCTGTCTTCAGTATTACTTACCAGCAGGTCATGTCTCCACTTCATTTCCATTAGGCCCAGACGTTCCTTACTGAGTATCTTCCATGGCACCAGCCTTGCTATTCCATTCAAAACATTTACCTGCCTCTGAAATGGCAACCTCCCAGCTAAAAATCTCCCTTCTGGCTAATCGTGAGTCCTGGTATTCCATCTCCCACAGTAACAACAAAATCAATTTTGAAGGAAGGCACATCAGCCTTAAATCACTGCCCATCAAGAGTAGAGATATGTCCGGTGGTCTGTTGGTATATCATGGGAGGGAACTGGGAACCTGATTTTTTATTTGTAGTGTTTTCCAGTCTCCCTGGTATTTATAAATACCTCCACCATGATGGATTTCAAGCTGTCAGACTGACATTAGTTAAACACGGACTTGGGAACAGATGCATACAATTTCCAATAAGAATTAGCTTCAGCACATCACAAATATGCCCCAAAGACTTCTCACTTCCAGATTGACTATCCTATGCAGGAGCTGTGGAATTTGACAGTGCTGGAGTTTGAGGGGGGAAAAGGGGGGAGGGCATAAAAAAAACACTAATTTTTAAAAGCCAATTTGTATTTAAGTGGAAGGAAAGTCTCTTTTTCTGCGACTTTTTTTGCCTGTGAAAATTGTTTTCAATCTCTCTCTCTCTCTCTCTCTCTCTGTCTTTGATGTGTGTTGATATTCGAAGAATCACTCAGGTTGAACTCAAGACTGTCAGAATGGTAAGATGTGCCTGTAAGCTTAATGGTCAGTGATGGTTTGCAGGTCATATAAAACTGAGATAAATTTGGCTTCAGTCAAGTATCTTTTGGTGCCTCCAGTGCTCTCACGATTTCTGCCTATTTCCAAGAGCTTCCCACGGCCCAATTTCCTGTCCTTGCTGGGTTCTAAATTTTCCTTTCTTCTCATGTGAAGTAACTCTGCTTTTCTCCTGGTTGACCTGGATGTTGAATCCAATTCCTTTTTCTTAATTCCTACCTAATCCACAGAAAAAAAAGGAGGAAGGGAAAAAAAAAAAAAAAGATGGGAGGAGGGGAGGATGTGAGCCACTGCTAAACACATTTTTGAACTTTGCTACAGTAGAATTCTGTGTAAAGACCCTTACAGATCTCCTAGCTCTGTCTGCTAATTTTACAGGCAAGCTCTATGAAGCCTATAGAATGTGATTTATCCAAGACCACATTCAAATTAGCGGTAGATTTTGATTGGTTTAATGCACTTTCCTTGATAAACATTGATTGAGCACCAACGTGTGTACCACACCTTTGTGTTTGATCCTCTTCTCGGTTAATGAGCAATACCTCATTCTTTCCATTAAGGGGCTCACAGCTGCATGCGCCAGGTCAAGAAGCATCGTAAAAGATTTTTCCCATCACAAAACCTCTAGAGCTATTCTTGCATTTTACAAATCAGGAAGCCAGAGTTTCAGAGCAACAGAGTAGTTTGAAATGAGGTAAGCACAGAATTAAGCCATAGAAAAGAAGCTCATACCCAAGTCTTTCTTTACCCTCCTAGTTTTGTGTGCTCTGCACCAACGTGTGCCCTTTCATTATGCTCTTCCTTCCTCAACTGGGTAACCAGAAAGTGGGTGAATGATTGGATCAGCTTGTATTTTTCCTTTAGTTTTTATTCTCAGACTTCTTATATAAGAATTCCTGCATTTCTACAAGTTTTTGTTTGGTACAGTGAACGCTCTATGTACTTTTTTCTCATTGACTTTAATATTTGCTTTGATTTGGACTACCTTGTTTGGGGCTTCATATTCTAAGATTTTATTATAAGTTTTCCAGTACAATCTGAAACCAGAAGATGGGAAAATGCTCTCCCTATAATGCTTATTTCAAATGCACTGTGGGAAGCAGAGTCAAGCAAACTGGACCTTGTGTACCAGTCCCCAGAGGCACATAACATTTCTAAATGTTCTGAACAAAACCATAGGTAATATGCAGCATCTCCAGAATGCTCATAAGGATACATCTTCTATCCCCTCCTAGTCTTCCCCTTTCCAGCCTGGAGCCTCACGTTTTGTTAGACCTCATATGCAACACCCAAACTCCAGGACCTTATGAAGTACATGTCATTTTTTTGAAATCACTTCATCCACACAAAAAATTAACTTTTGGAAGAAATCAAATTAAGTCTATTTTATGCATCCTTTTATAGAAGTAAAAGTTGTTTTAATTCCTCAAGGAGGTCTTGAAAACACACACAAAAATATTATATTGCATGTAGGCAATTCTAAAATTGTAGTATTACGGTTATGTTCTCTGTGACAAAACTTCAATAATGCCAGAAAGTGTTATTCTTTGCCAAGAGAATTTCTAGCCACTTTCAAATTCCCAGCAACCTCTAACTGCAGAGGGCAAGAGTAGAAAGCTTGATGGGAACATAGCTAGTCCAACCAGATTTATGTCTGCCTCTGTCCAGATCTTCTTGGGCTGCTAATTCCACAATAAACAATCGCTGTCACGTATTAGGGATTTACTCTTTGCCTTTTTACTGGTCTGAGGCCTTAACATTGATTGTCTTATTTAGTGTACCCAACAGATTTTGTGGTGGGTACTAGAATATCCAATTTGTAGCTGCAGAATGCACAGCTAATAAAGGAGTTGCTTGTAGATCTAACCACATATACCCAAGCATTAATATCCCTAACATATAATCTTATAAATCAGTTAATATGGACAATTGAAAAACAAACAAAAGACACAAACATGAAATTCACAAATGAAGCAATACATAGAGCCAATAAACACATGGAAAGATATTCAACCTCACTAGAATCTACCAAAATTGCCTAAGTAATTAAAAAGAGCTCATCAGCTTTGGGACACTTCTTGATAGAATTGATTAAAGAAAAAAAATTTATTCCATAATAGAGAGGATCATTTAAATTAACATAATTAAGCCCCACAAGATGTGCTCGAGAACTCTGGAAATTACAGACTGTTAAAACTCAATCAGTGGAACCAGGATGTAGTAGATGTATTTCTCCCTATTCCTCCTTTATGCACAGCCAAAGCCCAAGGCATTATATAAAACAAACATCAGAAGGCTCTAAAAGGTGGAAAGAAAAAGGAAACCTATCTAGAGACCTTGAGACCCAAGGAACAACATGATGGTAAATTCTCTGCACTTTCTTTTTATGTGATATATTCTGGACTGAATGCTAGAGAAGCAACCTAGAAATGCCAGTGGCAGCAAAGGAAAGCCAGCTCTCTTTAGACAAAGGAGCAGAAAAGTGGCAACTTAGAAAGAAAGCAAACTTTTGGACAATAACCACCCTACTCTAGCCAAATACCACAGAAGAAAACATGGCTCCACTACCACCCATGCCAGGAAAGGCAGAGTGGGGAGCCTGGACTTCTACCCTCCACTAGCTGTAAGGAGGCACCCTTACTGTGTCAGGAGACTCCACGTGGGGAGGCTAGGCTTCCACTTCCACCCAGTGGTAATGAGGCATCCCTCTCCCTTCCTGCCAGAGTCTAAAGAAGCCAAGGGGAAGCAGAACCTCTTACCACCACCCAGTTGTAACAAGGCCTTCCCCTCCCTTTCTGGGTGTCAGTATTGATCATTTGAGGGACAGTAACAGGTGCCCTCCATCCCAGCCAAAGTGATGCAGCGAAGCCTAGCAGGGGCCAGCACCCCACCCCCCACCAGCACTGACAAGGAGCCCCTTCCCTCCCCTCTTGCCAACTGAGGCTGAGTGGGGAACTGCACTTTCACTACCCACCTGGCAGAAACAATCCCCCATCTCCCCACCAGCATGATGTCAGAGGAGGTCTGCTAACACAGAAGATTTAAATGTGATCCAGAGTCTCATAATATGACACCCCAAACATACATGGTACAATTTTAAAAATCACTTGTATCAGGATACCTGGGTGGCTCAGTTAAGTGTCTGACTTTGGCTCAGGTCATGATCTCACAGTTCTTGATTACCAGCCCCACATTGGGCTGTCTGCTATCAGCACAGAGCCTGCTTTAGATCCTCTGTCCCCCTCCGCCCCTCCCCCACTCACATTCGTTCTCTCTCTCAAAAACAAATAAAATATTTTAAAAAATAAAACTAACCTTGGGGCGCCTGGGTGGCTCAGTCGGTTGAGCATCCGACTTGGGCTCAGGTCATGATCTCATGATGCGTAAGTTCGAGCCCTGCATCGGGCTCTGTGCTGACAGCTCAGAGCCTGGAGCCTGCTTCAGATTCTGCGTTCCCCAACCCCCCCTCCGCCCCACCCCTGCTTGTGCTCTGTCTCTCTCTTTCAAAAATGAATAAACATTAAAAAAAATTTTTAAATAAAAAAAATAAATAAATAAAACTAACCTTAAAAAAAAATCAAGAACCAGGAAAAATCTCAAACTGAATGAAAAAAGACAATCAATAGATGCCAATACCGAAATCACACAGATGTTGGAATTACCAAATGAGAATTTTAAAGCAACCATAGTAAAAATGCTTCAATGAGCACCTACAAACATGCTTAAAACATATGAAAAGTAGAAAGTTTCAGCAGGAAGACTTCTCAGAGGCCGTGCCCTTGAATAATTCCAGGGGAACCGTTCCGCCATCTTCCTCTTCAGTGAGGCAGAACTGCTTCAGGGAGGCAACTCCTCCCTTAGGGAGGCACCTTCCTCTAAGCTGTCTCGTCTACCCTCACCCCTGTTCCCAATTGCCTTTCCCCTGCTTTGCAAAGGAAACGCAATATGCTTCTCTCTACAGTCACTTTCCTGGGATGTAAAAATCTCCCAACACTAAAAGAAAATGACAATTCAAATAATGGTTTCCTGGACTCTCGAGGCAGATAACAAATCCTTTTGCAAGATGGGTAGCTTTCATACCTTTGTTTTCAACAAAAGTGAAGGAATTCGAGCAGTGGTAGGGCCTGCTGGTCATCCCTGAATGCCCCTTTGGGCATTTTTGTAATAGATGCTCGTGCATCCCAGCAGGGTTTGGGGCTCACTCAACTAAAGACTACCTTTCCTAGCAACAAGGTATGGATGGCTATGTGATTAAGTTCTTGCAGGCGGGTGTGAGAAGTGATGCGTGCCGGTTCTGTGTCTTGATCTTAAAATGACCAGAGATGAGCTCCCCTCTCTCTCCTTTCCTGAAAGCTGGATTCTGGAAGTGATGCAGGGGGGCTAGCTTTGACTATGAGGACAAGGGTCACATCCTAGGCTACATTAGGTGTAAGGTCTTTGGTCCCTGGATGTCCTGCAAGTTCAGAACCACCTCTCTAACCAGACTGACACCCTTTCTAGATTTTCATATGAAAGAAAAACTTCTATCCAGTTCCATCCACTGAATTTTGTTGCTATTGTTCATTTTCTATAGTAGCACAGTATATATTCTGCCTGCTATATCAGTTAAAAATAATTGAGTGTATCATTAAAAATAATTTTTGAGGGGCGCCTGGGTGGCTCCGTCCGTTGAGCGTCCGACTTTGGCTCGGGTCATGATCTCGCGGTCCGTGAGTTCGAGCCCCGCGTCGGGCTCTGTGCTGACAGCTCGGAGCCTGGAGCCTGTTTCGGATTCTGTGTCTCCCTCTCTCTGACCCTCCCACATTCATGCTCTGTCTCTCTCTGTCTCAAAAGTAAACATTAAAAAAATAATAATAATAATTTTTGATAGATCAATCACTTCAGAGTCCTGAGAATTGAGTGACTTTGCAATAACAAAGCTTTCATTTTTATCTAATTAGGTTTTCTATAGAAATGAAAAAAATAGAATCAGTGCTGAACCACGTCTCATTCCAAAAAGAATTGTTGTTTATCTATAGATCCATAAGCCGACTGATGGAAAGCCCATCCATTTCATTAAGGAACATATTTCCTACAAAGTTTTGCTCTTTATGTTTAAAATTTTTCAAATGTCTACTTTAGCTTTGATCATTTGTTAACTGATAATGAATGTAATGATAATTCAGTTCAAAACAACCTTTTAACATTTAAAATCTTATGGTCATGGAACATTTTTAAAATTCCATTTCATTTTATATACACGTTTTGCTCAAGCATAAAAATATAAATTACATTAGTATAAAATTATGTGAAAGAACAGAAGCAAAAAGAACACTATAAAATTTCCAAAAATATCCTATTCATGAATTTTTAAATTGACGATGGAGGAAGGGATAAAATTGTACTTGCATTTAGATTCTATTGGATTTGGTTTTAAAAACTAATGTGAAAATTTTAATCTGAAGTGGTAGTGTTTCTAATGTGATGGAAATTACATCCTCTGCAACTTTGTAAAGTTCTAATGAAAAATTTTAGAGGTCAGCTTGAAAATGGGAGGGGCGTATATAGTCTCTTCAGGTTTAGACTCTTTAAACTCTCTTAGAGCTCAGAGATTACTGCCCCAAATGTCTTCACAGGGTCTCTGCATCAGCTGTGGTTGGCCATGCTCTGGCTCCCTATTTGAAACCCCTGTGCAGTTGTCACAAGTGACAGTTGTTGGGCCTCCACATATCCCATTGGCCAGTATATGTCGTGAACGAGGAGAAAGCCCTACACACGGCACCTAGTCCTGCATGACTGTGCAGTTTGGGCGCCCCATTTCTTCAACACTTACAAATTCCCTAAATAGATGCTGACTCCTGGGAGGGGGTCTGGACTCCACCTATCATCTGGGTCTGATTACCCTTCATCCTCTCCACACACTCATCCTCCCTCATCTCTTACACTCCTGTTGACCACTATCCTCAGGTCCTCCCACCCCTCTGCTCTTCCCGACCAGTGTAGTGACATACTCAGTTCTCCATCCAAACTATCTGTCCTTCAACATTGCCTCAGCAAACTATTATCCCAATTGTGCCTTTCCCTTCCCGACCCAATAACCTGTGGTCTCTACTCAGTCTTCCAGGCACTGGATGTTCCTTTCTGATTTCAATTTCTAAAGTACTCAGGTGCATGAGCAATATGAAAATACTCTCATCATAAGCATACCAAATATTCTAGAGTCAAAAGTCAGAGCATTCCTCCGCCCAACACTGTTCCCAGCCTCTGCCCACTGCCCTTTCCCATATAAATTGTGGTGTGGTTCCTTCCACATTTGCATCTAGGTATGTACATGCATACATGTTACATAGTGTCATGTTGCATGGCATATCTTTTTCCCATAGGTTGTTCTGGAATTTTTTTCCAAATATATACACATATATGTATATGTATACATACTAGGTTTGCTTCTTTTCTTGAATACTGCGTGGTGTTTTGTAGAAAGAATGCACCATAATTTCCTATTGGTGGGCTTGTAGATTCTTTCTCATTTTTGTCCCTGTTGATGGACTTTCAGGTTATTTCAATTTTTTCCCCTTATTTTTTAAATGTTATTTATTTGTGTGTGTGTGTGTGTGTGTGTGTGTGTGAGAGAGAGAGAGAGAGAGAGAGAGAGAGAAAGAGACAGAGAGAGATGCAAGTGGGGGAGGAGCAGAGAAAGAGGGAGAGAGGGAATCCCAATCAAGTTCCATCAGCGCAGAGCCCAACGCAGGGCTCAATCCCATGAACTTTCAGATCATGACCTCAGCAAAAATCAAGAGTCAGATGCTTAAGAGACTGAGCCACCCAGGTGTCCCTCAATTTTTTCCCTTTAAAACACTGTTGTAATGATCACCCTTTTATGTGTATCTTTCCTCACCCACAAGTTCATCTGAGGAGAGTGGAGAGGAAGGAATTAAAGCAATTGGCCTTTGGTTCCAGGAAAAGAAGTCAGGTGACACATCTAAATTCTTGTAAATGTGCTGGAAACTGGAGCTCCAGGATAATAGACTAATGATGTTTGTTACATCTCTTATCTGTGGAATGCACTTAGAAGGATGCGGCTGGTTAAGGATAGCTTATGGTAAATAAACTTAGAATTTATGGATCTGTGAGGCAAGACTCCTGATAAAAGGCACATACGCTAAGTATATAAATACATGGCATATAAAATGGCAGTATTTCCTCACCTAAAGTCTCTGTGTGGGCTGTTCCACAGACCTCACGTGAGATCTTACCTATTACCCTGGACCAAAGAGAGTGTCCAATGTGGGGTTGAAAGACCTGAGAGGCACACAGGGTGATGCAGACTTCTCCCTGCTTCATGAGGACCTTGACTGTTTGTGTCCTTGAAATTATGAGCAAAGCTTTATTTGGATAAGATCTCTGATGCACGCGAGCCTGATCCTGTGTTAGCAGAGATTACAGTAGGTAGCCAAGATGCCATCCAGGAAGGCTGGTTTATCAGTTCCTATTCTCACCAAGAGTCTGTTTCTCAGCAACACTGACTATAGTTTCACCAATTTGAGGGCCAATGAGCCAGTTATACCCATTTAAAATGGAATTTTCCTGTTTATTCATTACCGAAGTTATCTAAGCTTTAGTTTCCTCATACAACGCCTTATTTTTCCTAAGGTCAGGTTAAGATTATATGAGATAATCCATGCAAAACACCAAGAATATCACCTGGTACATAGTAAGTGCTCAGTGATAGCTAGGCAATGGAGCTCTTTAGATTAAATTTTACACAGTAACTTTTTGATTATTAAGTATGTTGTAAATGTTTTCTCCTTCTCTGATGCTTGCGTTTTAACTTTATTTATAGACATTTTTCAAGCAGGACATTTTTATCTGATCAAATCTGTCACTCTCTTCCTCTATGGCTTTTGTTGTAACTTGATTTTTTTTATTGAAATCATTTTATGGAATTAACTGCTCCAAATTTCAGCTCACGTTTTCTTTACCCTGCTCTGTGATCTTGTGGTCAGAATCTTAAGATTCTTCTTTGGTCTCCCCAGTCATCACTCTTGTATGTTTTTTCATGGAAGGCAATCATGAGCCACTCCCTTTTCTCTTTGTCCCTAAAGAACACGTTCCTTTTGTTCTTGCTTTTCTTTCCATATCATACTCCCTGGATGATCTTATCCACTCTAATGGTTTCCATAGTCCCCTGCAGGCAGATGACAGAGGAGTAGTTTTCCTTTTTACCTGGTATTTCTAACTTGATAGCCCACAATCATCTTAAATTTCTTCTAAAACTAAACTTTACATAAATGGGAAGGAATGACTGAAGAGGGACACTGTTGTGCTTTTTTTTCCCCCTTCAATTTACAGCAAACAACATGTATGGAATATTTTTAATGATTAAAGGAATATAAATATGCCTGTATATTATGGCTGGAATCAGTCTAGGGAGACACACAAGAACTGGTAAAAGTGGTTGTGACAAAGGGGAGAAGGCAGGCTTTTCACTTAACTTCTTTGTTGCCTTTTGAATGTTGTGCCATGGTAGGTAATGCCTCTTCAAAGGGAAGTACAACCTGGTTACCAGAGGGGAGGTGGGTGGGGCATGGATGACAAAGGTGAAAGGGATTAAGAGTCATGATGAGCACTGAGTAATGTAGAGAACTACTGAATCACTATATTGTACAAAAACTAATATAACACTGTATGTTGACTATATTGGAGTTATCAATCAATCAAAAAGCAAAAATAAGTACAAGTCTATAAATAAGTAAAAGGGGTCCTCTCATCAATCCCATCAAAACTGTTCCCTGTTTTGGCTGGGGATGTCACTTATCCGTTCAGTTTCTGCTAAGTACTCTTCTGCTAAGCACCTCCTCGAATGCACATCTAAGTACCATATTCTGTTGAAATGCCCCAGAAACGGATTCTTCATCCACCTACTCATTCAACAAAGACCCTAAGGACACATAATAAGTGGAGCACAGGGCTGGAGGTAAAAAGATGAATGTGATACTATCAGTACAACTCCCCTCTCCACACATACCAAAAAGGTCCCACAGACTAGGGACCCAACAGCTATACCGCACATTTACATAGTATTTTGTAAACAACTGATTCCTTAAGTCCTCTGCAAGCATTTATTCGGGTAAGAGATCATAAAATATATTTTTATAATACACATAACAAAAACACATTGAATGAATACAAATTAAATGACAGGAGGTGACGGAATTTAGTGTTTATAAATGAGATCGTCAATAACTTTAACAATTCAGAGAAGAAATTCAAAGTATATTTAAAAGATGTGACCATGCTTTACAATACTTTATCATAAAATAAAGAATTGGGCTTTCAAAGGTAATGCATGACTCAATAGTTTTTCAAAAGATTTCACAATGTGCTTCTAGACACTGTCCTGCTTGGACAGGGAAAAAAAAAAAGACAAGAACTTTGGCAGGCAAAGTATTAGTCCATAGCAGCTTGGTAAAGTTTACTTTCTTTATACAAAGATTCTTCAATTTACATTTATTCTTGTTACAAGAGCAGAAAGAACTGATATGCCAAGTGGAGTCTTAGCTATATAGCAAAAATAATTATTTTTAAAAGCCTGTACTCTATGAAAATGTGCACCACACAGCATCTATAGAAACTGAGTAAATGTAAACCATGTGATTATTAACTCTTCTATAGAAAATATTTAACCCCCAAATCTCCCACAATATCCCCTATGTCCACATCTCCTGTTTAAAGGCAGCCTCAAGCTTTAAACAAATGTACATTTGCTATTTAAAAAGTTCTTGCCTCCATTACTAAAAATGTTTCTGTAAAGTCCCTTGGAAGTTTTCTCAGTACTCTACTAACAAGATATCTCATGATCAGTAAACGATCACAAACTTTAGAAAGAAGTACCAAGGCTAGAGAAAAGATGAGCAAGTCAGAGGTTTCTGTCTCCAGCCCCCGGAAGACCTTTCTACTTTGAGACCCACAGCTCCAAGACAACTCACAATTCCTTACGTTTAAAAAAATATTTTGTCATGAATAACTGAATAATTAGGTTTCTAGGAAAATGAGGCTTTTTTAAATTAAGATTTAGCAAAACTGACTATAATGAATTTTCTTCCAATCATTTATGAATGACAGAAGAGAAATCAGTTGAAATTTTACATACAAAAGATATAAATACTGCATAATATGTAGTGAATATTGGCACATACCCTCTCGTAATTAAAGCATAAAATGCAATCAGCAAATCTGATGCTTTTAAGGTACATTTATGACATAGCTCAAAAAAAACTCTAAATGGCCTAGAAACTTCCCACAGCTTAAGGCTTCCCGATAGGTTTGTAGCAAGCATCAGGTTGCCAGAGGCGAATATCAACAAGAACTTGATTGAGTTTTTGCATCCAGAGATCCCTCTCTTCCTTGGTATCTGCAGACAACCAGTTCCTACAGGAAACAAACAAAAGGTCAGGATCTTTTCCTCCATTCCATTCCTCCCTATACTCTTGCTAAGGGTGGAAGAAAGCCTAAGCAAACCAGTAAAATGAGTTACTCTTTACCGTCTTTTAACAGATACTAATCAAAAGCCCCAAACTGAGGTGCTTCTTCAATTGCAGTAAAGGAAAACTATCCCCATAGACTGGTTAACTGAATCAAAATTCACACTGATCACATTTGGTTAATGATGGAGTTTCCACACTGAAAGATCTTGTACAGGTGGTGTGGCCTGGGCAATTTGGTAGTACAGGATACCCACTGAGTGTGGGCCACTTCCTATCAAGAGCTAAGGCACCACAGGTCTTTATCTAAGGAGCCTCCCAAATTCCTCAGACATGGGATCCCCAAGAGCTGGAATCACCAGCTTGTGGACCCTCACCTGGCTCTACAGGTAATACGATTTTGTACGGTCTCCTATTATTTTTGTGTTAGTACTGTGTTAGTAGAACATGGTATTTACAATAAATCATTTAAAGATTCTAAGACTTTGTCTATCCTGACCTCTCTGTCCCTATCAGGAATCTCTTCTTTGCACCCATATTTAGCCACAAATTGAATAACCAGTTGATGAGGCAGGTGAGGGTGAGGGAGGGGAGAATTCCCTAACTCACAAACCAGATCATTCTTCTAGGAACAGCAGTTGTTAGAAGGTTTTTATACTGTATTCATTCTGCATCTTTGTAATTTCTCCCCACTGGTGCTAGAAATTGGATAAGTAGTGAGCTGATCATCTATTAGTCAACAGATAGAACACAACATTTACTAATAATGACCATTTGTTGAGCTCATTCCATGCACTTGAGACTGTGCTAAGTGTGTTTACTCATTAGTCTCTGTTGCTGCTCTGTGGAAACCTAGGCTTACATCCTGACTCAGTGTCTTATTACCAACTATTACCATGGCAAGTTACTTTACTTTGCTGGCCCTCATTCCCGATAGTTTATTCTATTAATCTCCAACCAGAAATTTGCAGAGTAGCATGAGATTGTTTTTGTAAGTCACTTGAGTTCGTTGAGAGCATTTTGGAATGGAAAGGAAGGGACATGTAAAGCCTCTTTAAATAATATTTGCCTTCTCAATTGTATACAAAATCTTCAATCTTAACCCAAAGTACATTAGCTAACTGCTGTGGCTACACTATGAGTACAATGGAAAACTTGATTATCTAAGATACAGACTGAGTGTCATGCTTTTCTTAACTATATTAATTTGGTTATTAGATTGTTCCCTTACTGATGTGTGTGTATTTTCTTTCCTCATTAAGACTGTACTCTTTTCAAAGACTAGGACCATCTCTGGTATTTCTTAAAATGGTAATGACATAGTGGGCAATCAATTGCTTACTGGACAGAAATATTTATATTTATAGCTTAATACATACTTGGTGACACAGAGAGTGTCCCTGCATTGGCTAACAAGAGTCTCTCGGTCATCTTCTCTCTGTGGTCGGACAGTAATTAATTCAAAAGTGTTGCGTCTTGCACAAAATTCTCTGTTGGCTGGTTCTATTTGATGGCTTGTACAATTGGCCAGATTTATCCTTCCTATGGGATTCTTTAAAAACAAATTAATAGAAAATAAGATCATTTACATCAATGAGCATTAAGCAGTATTTAAGTTGGTACAAACTCAAAATTAAAAAGCCATTAATTTAAAAGTTAAAATTTAATTATAATAGGTTTAGAGAAACACATCTGTTATTGTTTCTTGCTGGACATAAAACTAGAAGCCAAAACTGTCAACTGGAGCTTTTAGCCAACTTAAAAAATAAACTCTTTATTATGGAATACTTCACACAGATGCAAAATTAAAGCCATAGTATAATAAGCTCCCATTAACCAGCTTCAAGAATTAGAAACACACATTACTTTGTAATTATTTATTTCCATTTTCCAGTTTGGGGATAATAAATAATAATACTTTGGCAATAACATTAAATTCTTTAAAAATGAGACTCAATTTATCACATGAAATCCTATTATCAAATTTCAGAAACAAAATTAAAATCACTATACTCCTGTGGTGATTTTCCATTACTGTTTTATCCCAGATTTAGGTAAGTCAACTATTAATAAAAACAAAATTGAATTTAATATATTTCTAACTAAAAATGTTATTTAAAAAATGGTATGAAACGTTCTGAAAGAAAAGACAAATATGTACCTTAAGGTATTTTAAGAGTGGCCAAATCACGGGTAATGGAAAAGACATAAAACTTTTACACAAATACTAACACACACAAAAACAGGTCTCACAACAAGAACATTTTTAATGGCTTAGTCAATGTACTCAAAGGGGAATCTGGGTGGGTGTGGAGACCAGAGGGAACTTCTGTATGAAAAACTACTTGAAAGTCAGAGCTTTCACCACTAACCAGGACTATTAATATTACCTTCCGTTTCTCATCATCTGGATAAGTCCAATAAGAGATACAATTTCCTGAAAGAACACACCATCTTCGATGCCAGGCACCAAAACCACTAACATCTTCAAATATGGTCTGAAAAGTCAATGAAACACTAACTTGAGAAACTTGAGAATCAATTAAATGATAAATCTATAGGCTAAACTTCAATGTGTTGACATATTTCATACTTCAAAATCTACTTACATTATTTTTACCATCTTCTACCTTAGTAATGAAAATCACTGATTGCTCATATCCAGAAATTGACCCAGATTTTCAATATCATCAGTAAGCACGTTGAAGAACTTCTAAACATTAACCCCAAATTAATACCTCTAATTTAGACATTTTTAAAGCCTAGTGTCCCAAACCAAATGCTCCTTAAATAAGAGAAAAGTGCTCTAAGTATTGTAGAGTAGAATACCCTGCCTTATATGTTGACAAAACTATTCATAGCTTATTAAGTTAGACCCATCTTAATATAAAAGACAGGCATTTAATATTCATTCAGAAGAACAAAACAGGATTAGAAAGGAGTCATCTAGTAATTATACATGCTGATGGATTACTGTGATAAACATCAGAGACCCACGTTTACAGCCATCAAGCACATCTGACATAGCATCTCCCTGTAGTCAGGCAGCTGGCCAGCTCATGTCTTGGGCGAGTGCAAGCCTTAGAGATGCAAGCTACATTCTAAAGGGAGTGAAGCAGCCATGTTGGTTAAGGTCAGGACTCTGAAGCAGGCAACTAACAATATCTGGCTCTTTTCTATGAAAGTACTTCTATTTAAACAGTGTAAGTGAAAGCCGCTCCCTCGCCGCCCCCCCCCCCCCAGACCTCACTATTTTTTCATTGTAGTCCTAATAAGCCCTAATTAAAAGTCTTTACTTTTGATTTAAAAGAAAAAAAAATTCCTTTAGGAACTACTATTTTTTAAAGCACAAGGCAGGGTAAAATGTAACAATTCTAAAGATCAGAGATTGGCAAACTTTTTCTGTAAAGGACCAGAGAGTAAAGATGTTAGACTTTGTGGGCTATAAGGGCTCTGTCACAACTGTTCAATTCTGCCAGGGTAGTGCAAAAGTAGTCCTAGATAATATGTAAACAAATGAGCCCATGTTCCAATAAAACTATAAAAACAAGCAGTGAGCCACACTTTGCTGACCCTAGCTAACATAGATAATCCAAAAGCATATTGGTGTTTGACTTCAGAATGCATATGGCTCTTCTACCTTCACAGGGATCAACTAAGCCTCATACCAACCCTAGGATAGTGGACATATGCTCTTCTCGTTCACTGATTTGTGTGAATTTACCAATAGTTGGCTTGAGTTAGGAAAACAAGCTCTGACCATGGAGGAAAGTTACTTTGTATGAAGAAATGTTTCCATGACAGAATGAAGTCTGTTAGCTTAATTAATTAGCCCAAATTAATTAGTTTACTCTAACCATATATCCTCTTACCCCACCTTAGTTTCCTCCTCCCCAATTTATCCGCTTTCCTCCCAAGGCATGCTTTTTCTAGGCAATACTGGCTCAAAACCATCCAGGGGAAAAAGACAGGAATGTTGTTCTTTTAATCTTAAACACAAAATTAGTATAAATGACTCACCAGCTCCCTCTTACGTTTATGTTCACCTTTTACATCATAAAGGTAATAGACATGGAAAAATTTTATGGGTAAGAATAACACATTGTTACTATACCCTACTATTATCAGAGAAGAATAAAAAGAGGACAGCATTTTCATTTTTATAGTTGAGGAAAGTTCAGGCCAAGGAAATCAAATGATGGTACATAATCACAAGGCAGAACTGGAAACTTCTAGCTAATCCAGAACTTCCTCTCTTGCTGCTCCTCAGTCAAGGCAGAGCCAGATTAGCACCATTTCAGAATCACTTAGTAAGTTTCTTTGGTTTGTAGTCACCTTGCTTCTAGCTGTTCTGACATATCAGGAAGGAAAACTGAACCAAGCAACTTTAAGTTACTACCTTTATCTTATAAAGGGTAGAGGTAGTTAAAAGGCACGTTTGGCAGACTTTATTTTAGGGAGTTCTGAGCAATTTCTTACCACATATCTGTAAGCATGGATGTAGTAAGAATGGGCTATAGGATCTAAGACAGAGTAAACCTGAAGAGACCTAACACTAAACTAGCTGAGAGGTGAGCTCAAAAATTAAATAAGTCTGACATTATATGCAAATGAACTAGCTGCCATAACAGAGTCTGTCAGTTGCTAAAGGTATGCTACAGTAAAATATGAAAATATTTACACTAAAAAAGTCAGTAGGTAAATATTGCCTTCAAGTCAGAAATTTATAAAAATACTTTTCCAAGAATATCTAGTGCCACCTACTGGATTTACATCAAAAAAGCTAAAGCAGACTGATTTACAGTTATGTTGGCCACAGAGCTTTCTGCACCCTCGGATAGCAATTGCAAACTGATTTTGTGATATCCTTTGTATCATTCAAATTCTTGCTTCACAAACCCAAAGCGATCAGATTTTCTCTACTTCGTGCACAATACCCACAATCTTCTGTATATTCTACACACGTACTTTTCTCCTCTGATAATGGAAAAAGTATAGTGGACCCTTGAGCAACCCAGAGGTTAGGGCCACCAAAAATCCACATATAACCTGACACCCTACCCCCCACCAGAAGTGACTACTAATAGCCTACTCTTGACCAGAAGCCATACCGATAACATAAGCAGTCAATTCACATACATTTTGCATGTTACATGTATTATACACTGTAAGCTTACAAAAAAGCAAGTTAGAGAAAAGAAAAGGTTAAGAAAATCATCAAGGAAGAGAAAATATACATTCACAGTACTGTATGTATTTACTGAAAAAAAATCCAAGTATAAACGGACCCATGCAAGTGTTGTTCAAGGATCAGCTGTACTTCTGAATAAGCTCAAACCATGAACTGTGGCTTGGGTCTTACTTCTGCTCACTCTCATGACCTCGTTCCATGTAATACTCCATAACCCTAATGCAGGTTCCCCATTGCACCTTCAACCCCTCTGCCCTATTAGAAGCCACCCACTCGAATGTAAAGATTCTCGAGTCTCTTTGATCTTATTTAAATGCCAACCAAACTCTTCTCTCACCCTACACAGCTCTGCAGGCACCACACTCTCTTTGCCCTTTGCAGCCAAACGTTGTTTCAAAGAGCTGCAAATGCTTTCATTCCTCCCCTCCCACCCTGTTCATAACCGTCTGCAATCTAGGTTTGTGCTCTGCCTTGTAAAAGAGTCCCATGGTCTCTGCTAGGTCCTGAGCTAACTTGACCACTCCCTCTTTCAGATTCTCTCTTCCTCAGCAACCATGACATACCACCTCCCCCACTAGGCTCCTTTGCGAGCTTCTCTTCCTGGATCTGTGCTTTAAATGTGAGTGTTCCTCCCGGTTCTGCTTTGCTCAACTTCCCTGCACTTCAATCACTATCGCTCAACCAAAATTCCTCTCTTGAGCTTCAAACCCCGATCTTTGGAGGTACCTAAAATTCAAATTGTTGGAAACTTAATTCATCCCACCTTCCCACCTGGGGTGGGGACTGACTGGTAGGAAGGAACTTTCTAGGGCAATATTCTGCATCTTAATAGAAATTTGGGTTACAGAGATGTATGCATGTGTCAAAACTCAGGGATGTACACTTAATATCTGGAGGAACATGTTAATGTCTACAATATACTTTAAAATTCTTCCCCCCCAAATATATTTTCAGCAGTGGCCAGAAGGATAGCTGGAAGGATGGCTAGGTAGTAGATACATGATAAAGCAAGGATAGTAAAACATGTTAAGGGCACAATCTAGATGGTGGATATATGGGTGCTTGTTGTAAAATTCTATCAACATTGCTGTATATCTGCAATTTTCCACAATAAAATTTGGGGGGCAAAAAACACTTTCTACCCAAACATGCACACTTGCTCCTCCCCCAAGATCCCTGATCTTAGTGGCATCACTGTCACCCAACGAGTTGTACAAGGCAGGGATGAAGGTGACATCCTTGCTTCTGCTTTCCACACCCTACGTCACACAGCCAAACCACTGGGTCTGCCCTTCCTCCTGCTTCATCTCTCCTGGCGCACCTCACTGCCAGGCCCTATCACCTCTCTTGGAGTCTCCTCACTAGTCTTCTTCAGGGTCGCAAGTCTCCAACCTCCTTTCCACATGTCAGGCAAATGGCTTTTCTAAACCTTAAATTTGATGTTATTCCTCTGCTTAAAATCCTGCCAGTGAACCTCATTGGCTTCGAGATAAAGTCCAAATTCTTTCAGAGGCCCTTTAACACCTGGCCCCATCTCCCCTAACCACACTGTCCGCAATCGCTCTCCTTACTGTCCCTCCTGCCCATAGACACTCACACCCTAAGCACCGGCTGAAATACCTGCCGCTGTCTGTGTCATCCTTTTCGGTCCTGGTGAGAGAGGGAAGGGCCCTCCAGGCCATCGTACATGCTCTTCCCCTTACCTGGAGCACTTCTTCCTCCTCTTTCTCCTTGTCTAACTTACTCGGCAACTTACCAGTTACTTCTTCCAGTGGTTTCCTTAAGGCCCTGTACCCATACTTCAGACCTGGTGTCCCATCAATGACCCCCATGCACACCAAGCTCCCACTTCTTACAGTGCTGTATTGCACTTGGCAGTTTACTTGTACTTCCCCCTGCTACACTAAAAGTTTCTCAGGGAAGATTATTTCTCATGGCCTATTAGATTCCAATTCCAGCACAGTGACTGGCATATAGCAGACATGCAACAAATCTTTACTGAACCAATTTATCACTTAATCACATGGGTTTTCATTCCTATGCGAAACCAAGTCTATACTTCACAACATGAAAAAAAGGAAAACAGAGTAAGTGATGTTACTTACTAGAAAACCTCTTTCTTCAACACTTGAATTCACTTGACATTTTATTTTTAAATAAATATGACCTTCCAAGGGACATAAAAAGGGTACCTGTGAAGACAGAGGGTAAATTATTTGCAAAACAGTTTCACTGTGATTTTTTTCTTGATAAAACATGTATAAATCATGAATAAAGAATATTATGCCTTGAAAGCACAGTATTTTCTAAAATTGGAATATAAAAGAGGTGGCCAAAAGGCCACTGGTTCCTTAGCAACAAATGCTTTTGAAGAATAAATTCATTCAAGGTAGAGTTTGATAAAAACAGAACCCTAAGTCCCAAGTTAATGCAATAAGGAAAACACAGATTTAAGAAGAGAATACATGTGCTTACCCATTCTCCATCAACAGAATATACTCGACTGGTAAGTTAATATAATACATTATTACCAGCAATAAAGAATAGTGAGCTTCAGAAATGGAAAAGCTGATCCTCAAATTCATATGGAATTGTAATTATTAATTATTAATAACCAAAACAGTCTTTAAAAGGAAGAACAAAATTGGAGGAATCATACTTCCCAACTTCAAAATTTAATCCAAAGCTACAGTAATCAAGGGGCGCCTGGGTGGCTCAGTTGGTTAAGCGTCCGACTTCGGCTCAGGTCACGATCTCGCGGTCCGTGAGCTCGAGCCCCGCGTCGGGCTCTGTGCTGACTGCTCAGAGCCTGGAGCCTGTTTCAGATTCTGTGTCTCCCTCTCTCTCTGACCCTCCCCCGTTCATGCTCTGTCTCTCTCTGTCTCAAAAGTAAATAAACGTTAAAAAAAAAAAATCAAAGCTACACTAATCAAAAGACAGTGTGGTAAGGGTATAAGGAAGATATACACCAAAGGAACAGAATTGAGAGTCGAGAAATAAACCCATACAGCTATGGCCAATTGATTTTCAACAGGGGTACCAAAACCTTTCAATGAGGAAAGAGCAGTCTTGTAAACAAATGGTGCTGGGAAACTGGGTATCTACATCCAAGAGTGAAGTTGGTTCCCTACCTCATATCATATACCAAAATTATCATATACCATTACCTAAAAAGGCTCAATGACTTAAATATAACAGCTAAAACCATAAAACTCTTAGAAGAAAACATAGGAGTAAATCTTCATGATCATGGATTTGGCAATAGATTCTCAGATATGACACCAAAGCATGAGTAACAATAGCAATACCAAAATACATAAATCAGACTTTATCAATATTGAAAGCTTTTCAGAGGTTTCTCCAAAAAAAATTAAAAATAGAACTATCACATAATCAAACAGGTATTTATCTAAAAGAATAAGAAACCAATTCGACAATAAATCATATTTTTAAAAAATAGCAAGAGAATTAGAACAAAAATGAATAAATAAATAAAAATAAAAACAGATTCTCAAGGGATGCGTACACCCCCATGTTCACTGCAGCATTCTCCGCAACAGCCAAGAGGTGCACACAACCTAAACGTCCATCAACAGATGAATGGATACAGACAATATGATGCTGAATCCTTTCTCCCCACTTCTGAATATGAGAACTACTCTAGGCCACGCAGATCCTGTTCTTTTCAAAGTATGAAGTTTGTCTTCCAGGCTCTGAAATTCCCCCGCATGTGTTCTCTTCTGTGCCCTAACCCATAGCCCCATACTTTGCACAGCAGATCCTTGAGGTCAACTATCATGTCTTTTCCATGTTGGTTCCCATAGCCCACTGCCGAATTCTATTCAGGCATTTGACAAATGTTTGCTAAAAGAATACTGTTTGGCCAAGTAAGTACCCAGAGTTTTCCTATTAAGGAGGAAGGAAGGGAAAAGGGAAGAAAAAAGAAAAGAAAAGAAAAGAAAAGAAAAGAAAAGAAAAGAAAAGAAAAGAAAAGAAAAGAAAAGAAAAGAAAAGAAAAAAGAAAAAAGGAGAAAATGTAGCACACAGGTAACCCCTGGCTTTTCAAAAGTCTGCCCACTTCACTTGTACAAAAGACCTACGTTAGTACCTGTTTTTTGCTAACTGAAAGAAATCCAAAGAGGATGTTCGCTTTTATGAAAAAAGGCAAAAAGCAAAAAGAGCATTCAGCATTTGTTTTGCAGGTGGCTGTGATGGAGGCAGCATGCACCCCTAAACAGCAAGAGTGGCACCAGTTCTTTCCTGGGGACCACACTCAGTATCTCAGCATCAAGCCGCCATGGCTCTGACCTGTGTCTGTGGGAACCTGTGCTTTGTTTTGATTTATTTTGTGCACCTGTTAGCAAATGTGTCCTAGGGTATCAGAAAATCCTGAGAGAAGCTACTTTTGAGTGTAAAAAGCGTCTTTTGAGTGTAAGGTTAGTTTCCAACAATTCAGTCCTCCAACACAATAAAGATAAAGTAATGGGAGAATTCTTAGCCAAAAAGGACAGATTTCAACAGACTAATTCCATGAGATAAACCTCTAACTTTTTGAATCTAAAAGGCATCCAAAATGTAGAATCAAAACATAAGGTACCTCATGATCCTTTTTGTTATAAATTCCCTCATTTTTTTCTTTTCCGTATTGTCCGTTATAAGTTCCTCAGGCTCTCAGTGCTAATTAATAGAATCTCACGTTGAACCCAGAGAATGCTGCCGGTAAAAAGAATCTCCGAAAAATGAGAAGAAAATGTTCACCCTTTCTCTACAGCTATGAAAAGTTGACAATATTCTTGGTCAGAAGCTTGTCCTGATGAGTGAATTGAGAATATTCACAAAAGGGTCAATATTCATACCCCCTGTGGAATGTAGAAACCTGTGAAAATGTATGATCCTATTCGGTTTTCTGCTTAACAAAGGGGTCTTTGAAGATATGCTCACTTCAAAGATCATTGTTAAGAGCTATAAAATGTAACTTACAACCAGGGTGGCTGTAATTTTTCATAAAGTGGGAGATCTCTGAGAGAAAGGGGTACTGTTAATAATTATACTGGCCCAATGGGCAGACACCAGGACTAGGATAGCTTTGGGTACAGCAGAACACACCTAATCACTCCTCCTATAACCTTGAAATTCTACAATGCTAACTGGTTGTCTTACTTCACATTTGTTTGCCCCACCGCTATGTAAATTGCCATCTCTATTTCCAGTAGGGTGTAAATACCTATGAGGTTTCTTTAAGTCAAAAGATGAGCTGTGGGATGTCCTTTTCTCTTTATCCATGAAAGTGTAATAAAATCTATGACTATTTCGGATTCTCTATTCAAAGAAAAGACTTGAGAGCCTGTGACTCACGGAGATTCGTAATTTAAATTCCAGGATGCCAGACTTAACCTCAAATAAGAAGGCAATTGCTATCAGTGGTCTCCTAAATCTACAGAGCAAACAGTCTGGGATAACCTCAACAGGAATTCCATTCTGAAGGTGACCTAAGAGATAACCTTTATGACTGCTGTTGTCACGGCACCAATAAAATAAGCAAACACTCACTTTATATCGCTGGTATCTGATTGGATATGGGTCACTTGTCTATTTTCTCAAAGTCAATTAAATAGGATTATTATAGGAGTATAAAAGGTCTTCCATTTTTCTCACCAATTTAAAGAACATCTAAACTTTACTATTTTAAGTATTCTCCTACATCAACTATAAACTATTGGAACAAATATTTGCTTCCCCCTGCCACTCACAAAAGCATGTGATTGTATTTGATTCAGAAAGAGATTTTAGAGTATTAGACACAACCAAATTGAGTGATTTGATTTTGTGCCCAATCATGTGGTTGGCTATTTAAGACATAATTTCAAAGATATTAAAAGAATGAAAATATCGGCATTTTTTTTTTATTTGTAAGGGTGATATTTTGAATTAAAATGGCACCCAAAACATTTCTCAAGACCAGTCTATATTTAACATACCTCATTGAAATCTCTTTCATTTTAAAGATTAACAAAATCTCTTACACGTGTAGAAATTGGCACTTTGTAAATTTCTATATACCCACAGAATGTCTGCAATTGATATTTGCAAGGAAATTAAAAATCCTAAAAAAAAACCTGTAAAACATATGATTATACTTAGTACAATTTTAGTGTTAAACACACTTTAATTTCAAAGTCACTGAACAAAGCATCATCTACATAGCAATAATCCTATTAGCCAATTGAGACCACTTTTATAAACATCAACAGTAGCTCTTTCAATATAGGGGAGGTCAACAATACTGAATACATTTTAGTTTTAGTTATTAATTTGGTATTTTAGTACACATAAAATCAAAGTTGAAGTGACTATGGAATCTTAAAGAATTGTAACATAAAAAAAGAATATAGAAGAAAAGACCAAGTACCAAACATGCATGAAAAAAATAAGAGGACTGTCAAAGAGAGCTTTAAAGAATTATGAGAGTAAAGAAAAAGACACCCATCTGCAAGAATCTAAAGAAAGAATAATGTACATCGTGTCCTTAATTATTTAAAATAACCAAGAATACATGAGAGTGGTTAGTGAAATGAATACATTTGAGCCAAAAATTAAGGATTGATTTTTTAAGCTCATTAGTTTCAAGCAAAGAAAATATGGCAACCTTTTCCTGGAACATATAGCCCAGTAGCTCTCGCTCTTTTACATCATAATTTATCTAAAACACACAAAATAAAAGACCCAAGATCACTCAATTTGTTAAACTACCTGAATTACTAAATAAAAAGTTATATAAAGTTTTAAAAGTTGACATGTTAAGATAAAATACATATGCATTAACAACAATCAAAATTTCAAAGGTAGTCTGTTTTATGTCTATCAACTAAAAGAAAAATGTTTCATAGAATTTTAAAGTTGGATTGTTTTAATCTAACCTAATATTCTCCGCTGGGAAAACAAGATCCTGGAGAAATGAGTTGACTTTGCTCCATGTTAAAAAGGAAATTACTAGCAGGGCCAACATGAGGAACCAGGCCTCCTAATTTTTATATTTCCTCACTTCCATATTCTGACTAGGAAAATCTCTTAAAATATTTAAAAATACCTCTGTATTATACCCAAAGACCAGAGTTTGCCACTAGTTCTCCCACTCTTTAAAATGGTCTTGTTGGGGTGCCTGGGTGGCTCAGTTGGTTAAGCGGCCGACTTCAGCTCAGGTCACGATCTCGCGATCCGTGAGTTCGAGCCCCGCGTCAGGCTCTGGGCTGATGGCTCAGAGCCTGGAGCCTGCTTCGGATTCTGTGTCTCCCTCTCTCTCTGCCCCTCCCCCGTTCATGTTCTGTCTCTCTCTGTCTCAAAAATAAATAAAACGTTAAAAAAAATTTTTTTTTAAATAAATAAATAAAATGGTCTTGTTGGCTATTTTAAAAGTTTAGTCATATTGGGGCGCCTGGGTGGCGCAGTCGGTTAAGCGTCCGACTTCAGCCAGGTCACGATCTCGCGGTCTGTGAGTTCGAGCCCCGCGTCAGGCTCTGGGCTGATGGCTCGGAGCCTGGAGCCTGTTTCCAATTCTGTGTGTCTCCCTCTCTCTCTGCCCCTTCCCCGTTCATGCTCTGTCTCTCTCTGTCCCAAAAATAAATAAAAAACGTTGAAAAAAAAAAAATTAAAGTTTAGTCATATCACCTTATGGTGAAAAAGCACTCAATAGTGACAGATGCAGATCTGAATGATGAAGCTTTTAATTTGGGGAGGAAAGTATGGGAAAGAAATCCCTTAGATTCATGAGTACTTTTCTAAGAAATTAACCTATCTTTCCCTATCTTGTCAAAACTAAATCTATAAAATAGTATTCATTTCAAAATACTGGTTCAAATGGGCAAGTTATTATGGTTAAAACTGTAAGCTTAACATGCAAGAAGTAATACATACTTGTGTGGTCAGAAGTAACATTTAGAATAAATCACTATACACTACTTTGAAGATTTAACTATTAAGAGATGAGAGAGAAATACTTCCAACATCAAGAATGTAGGTTTAAAATACTTGAAAGTGTTGGGGCATTTCTACTGACCTAATTTGTCTAAAAGTAAATAAATAAATACATTTGGATTACCTTGTCCAGAGCAAATTTAGTGTTTCCTACTGAAGATAATGACAGTATGTAAGACCCAACAAGGGCAAAGTTGCTGGTACGCACAGCATGGAGACCACCTGGACTGGCCATGACTGGAGAGAAAGGAAATGAAGGTGAGTCCAGAGTGATTTTTGCAAGTATAAGTAACAATTCTTCACCTCACCCCAAAAGAATTAAATTAAGTCACCACAGAGAAAACTGCCATTTTCCTCCATTTTTAAAAAATGAAAAAAAACTGTTAAGTACTTTACATTAACTTAGGTGAGGCAATATAGACATTCCTTATCATTCCTTTGGGATGGCTGTATGTTTAAGACACAGAACTTAAAAATGTGCACATAAAACAATTTTCCTACAAACAAAAACAACAATAAAAAAAGCAATCTTCCTAAAAGAGATGTGAAAAGACTTCATTGCTCTAGTCTAGGATGATATAATTAGCAGCAGAGACTATATCTGCAGTTTTTCTTAGTTACCCTCTTGTGCCAAGAAGAGACCAGAAGCCCAAAGGAAGGACTAAAACCAGCTCCATCCTAATCCCCTTTGGAAAACTCAGGCCTAAAGCCATTCTAGAGAATGCCTTTCACAACTTCCTGGGAACTAGAAAGATGCTTTTCTGACATGATACAACGCCAGTCATGATCAGCAAAGTTAAATGAGGTCAAGTCCACAGTGTGGAAAGCACAAAACCAATCTACAGAACAACAGAAGTTGGGGTGAAGAGTGATGCCACTGGCTGCAGCTATGGCCAGGTGACTTGCTATCATACGGTACTGCCTGCTAGAGCCTATATAACGTGATGCCTGGCGGCCCATGGTGACATCTGACAGCATGCTATTCTGCCCAGCAATCTTATGTGTTACCAGAAACCACACCGAAAATATTATTCAAAGGAGACTAAGGTGCACGCTCATCAGGACGCCTGTGTGCATAAAGCACGTGTGTGGTTGCTTAGCTCATTTACTGACTCTAGTGTTGGAAATAGTTCAAGATCCACTCACCTGAAGAATGAAGGCTGCTCTTCTAAAACAAAAGTGGTGTAAAGAAGAAACACAAGTTATTTCCTTTATTCGATACAAAGATTTAGATATTAAACAGTAAACTCTCTAATACTGCAAAAGCTACATTTCAGAAAATATTATTTTTTCCTCTTTAAATAATCAGATGTTTCCCCCCAGTATATTTTAAAGATTTCCACAGTGCTAAGAGTTTAGAAACGGTTAACCAATTTACAATCGTGTGGGTAAAATGAAAATTTCTCAAGGGAGCTAAATTTTTTAAGATTTACTTACTGTGGTTATAGATGTGAGAAGTCGCTTTGGAGTAATAGCCTAGAAGAAAAGGTAACAGTGTATTTACTGCTAAACATTATGATTCAGAGCTTAAAACTAACCAACCTTGAGATACTCCCACATAGAAAATAATTCTTAAATGTGAATACATTTATACTTGAGTCCTCTATTAAGGCTTTCTCCATACTGTCATTCCTGTTTTCGCTGGAGCTAAAGTAAAATTCTTCTAAGTGATGTTAGAAAAAGCACTAAAGACCAAAGACTGGGAAGGCTAAATACCACCCTACAAGTTCTCACGGCTTATGCCCGCACAAGTACTGGTGAACCGAGAACATGGTGAGGCAAGAGCTCAGAGGAAAGGCTTGAGAAACATTTAAACAGGTTATAAAAGCTGGTTGTCAAATAAATGTAGAGAAATTAAAAACTGATATATGTATTATCTCTGATGATGATCCCTTTCCTGGGTTTTTCCTTCTCACCTTGGACTTGTGTGCCTTTTTCTTCTTATCAGGGCCTGAGAGTTCTTTCTTTTGTACCTACACACAAACCCAAAGCATAATTAAAGATCTAATATGTCTAAGAATAACATAATATTGGTTATTTTACAAAGCTTTCACTGCTTACCAAGCTGTAAACTTCAATATTTATTTCAAAGTCATTGGATACATCTTGCCTGGGAAGATAAATCGTTAAATAAAACTGTAAGGAAAACACACACTTATGCCATTAAAAATGATGCCACTAATATTGTTACATGATCCTGAGAGTAAAGGAATTCACAGTGTTTTTAACTACAGGCAGTAGTTACAAACCATTAAAGAACATAAAAATTGGTAAGAAAAGTCTACTTTTACTATAATACAAGTCAAATATTTTCTTCAGTATTTTACAATTCAACGTCTTTAATAAACAATTTTTTTCTAGCTGGATTTTGACTCTGTATTTTCAAAATTAATTTGTGACACTAAATACATCTTTTCACCGAGTTGGAATATTAAGTACATTATAAGATTTAAAGCACATAAATAAAATATTAAGGTCTAGATCTTATACATATGTTTATATTTACTTATTATTTTTTTTTATTTTTGAGAGAGAGAGAGAGAGAGAGAGTGGAGGAGGGGCAGAGGGAGGGAGACACAGAATCCAAAGCAGGCTCTAAGATTCAAGCTGTCTGCATACAGCCCAGCATGGGGCCCGAACTCGTGAACTGTGAGATCATGACCTGTGCTCAAGTCAGATGCTCAGCTGACTGAGCCACCCAGGTGCCCCTGTATGTATTAATTTATATAATATATAATATTATGCATGTATTTATGTTTTATGTATATGTCAAAACATTAAATACATATATTCACATGGACGAAATGTGCTACACAATGGAAAGAAATATCAGAAACATGTAAAAGATTTAAACCAACAAATTGAAACAGTTATTTGTCCACATGAGAATGAACATACTGTATTTCAAAGACTATACATTCCATCTGTACTAACTCCATTAAAAGAAAATGTGTTTGACCCAGCAAAAGCATAATTTACTTACAGAGTAAACGTAGTAGGGAATGTCAGAGCATCACCATTAAGAGAATTTGAAGTACATGCTAATGGTGTGGCTACCATATTTTCAGCTCCTGCTTTTAGTATAATTAAGAAATAGTAATTTGCTGCATCTGCAAAAGGTAATCACATTACATAATAAGCACAAGCAAAATCAGATTTAGCTAATCAGCATTCTGGAAAACCAAAGGAATAAAGTAATACTGTGACTAATTTATATAATGTATGTAAAAATTACTAAAATCAACTTTCTAGACACAAAAAGCTAAGTAAGACATATAAGCAGTCATAATCATCATCAATAAACATCAGGCAAGATCTCTTCCTATTATTTATGTGAACTGAAATAATGCCACTCCATAATCCCTCAATTTCTGCTGACTTAGTATTTTACCTATTGACTAATTCTTTAGCTGACAGTATATTCCTCAAAAAGAAAATTAGGGTTTATTATTTCAAAAATAAAATACTACCTTTCTGTGAAAGTTACTTAGAGATAAATTCTAATAAAAACATAAACTGTTCCTTCACTGTCATTGAATACCCACATATTCAAGGTACATACTATGTTACCAATAGATTTCTTCCACACCACATCCAAATCAGACAACAGCAATAATCAGAACCTAAGTCACCTCCTCCCTACAATGATGCTTCAACTTTTAAAGATCTACATTCTTTCTTTTCCCTGTACCTCAAATTCACTTCTCACCTATGTCTAGCCCTCCTTTCCCTCAGAGAAAGGTCCATGCAAATGAAAATTTAAAGGAATCTTAAAATAACTTCACCAAAATTTAATGAAACTTTATTCAGCTCGCTATAATTACCCTGCCCTGTTTTCAGATCCTGGTGCCATACTCTCCTTTACCCACGTTGCTATGATTTTTCGTAGAATACATGTTTATATTTATTCAATCTACAGTGACAAAGGCGATACAATTTCAATAGAACCATCTTCACTGTGGTGGTGATCTTCACCTCTACAACCAATCATTCAAGATTTGGGGGATGGGTTTGAAACAGAAAAGAATAAGTAAAATAGGTTCTCTCAGATGTCCCCATACTTTCCACAAATTAAAGAATGAAAGTTGAGTGATCTGCTGTGTCAAGATCATCTCATCTTCGGAAATACTTCATGCTCGAAGCTATGTTTAACCAGCCCTGCTTTCAGTTAGAGCCATGTCTGTCACCATGTGGATCAGCAACCACATATGAAATTTTCCCTTGGTTATTTTTACGCACAGATCTTCCATCAAAGAACTAAAGGCCCAAGATACAAGCTGCACACTCTTTTGCATGTTCTACTTGCTCACATTGGCATCATTCCTGCCTAGGTAAGTTCATAATTTAACATAGGATCTAGAAGCGGTGAAAATAAAAATCACCATACCTGGTTTCTGAACTGTACCACAGACAAAATCTGCTTTTAGAGGCAAGCGGATTTCTGACAAAGTAACTGATCCCTTGGATGCGACAAATTCACTTGGGGATATGGGACCAGCCTTGTTCTTCCTCTGGGGCCCTTCGTTCTTCAATTTATTCAACTCATCAATCAAAAGTGTTCTCTTCTCAGCTATGTAAAAATATGCAAGGTCACAAATATTAAAACTGCATCTGTCTCTAAATGAGACCGATTCAAGAAAATGCACTGATGCGGCAAATGTACGTAAGATCAAAGACAAGATCAGTACTTCTTTGTACAAGCAGGTGGTGGGTGGTTGGGTAAAACCTTGACTGCTCATCCGTCTACCAAATCTTTATGATTTAATGCTTGAACTTGCAGCCAGTTTTCTTGTATGGTATAATCTCTCCACCCTAACATGCCCTGTCATCTGCCACTACACATACACAACAAAGTTCACAGACTTTTTTAGCTACATGTAGATAGCCAGGTGCACAGACGAGAGAGAGAGAGAGAGAGAGAGAGAGAGAGAGAGAGAGAGAGAGAGACATTCATATATTCATTTTCCGGATACTTCAAAACTGCATTTCTTCAACTGCATTCCAATTCCTTTCACCTTTCATGCAAGCTACATTTTATTTTACATGTAGAGTATTCACAAATGTTATAAGAAACAAACAGAAACACAGATCAACTAAAACAGAAAAAGCCCTTTCTTTAAAATAGAGATTTCTAACTATCCTGGACAAAATAAGTCCTGATTTGGAATTCTGTTGGAATGGTTTCAGGTGTATCACACGTACTAGCAATGAGGAGAAGTCTTTCTGCTTCAGCTTCTTCTAGTGACCCTTTTCCGTGATCTTCATCAACACAGCAGTTAAGAGCCTGGCTGGCTTGATAGATTACTGTCTGCTGCAAATTTATTTCATTATTGAGTTCCTAGGGAAACCAAAGAAACGAGAAAAAGAACTCACATTTTTTTTATCACCATTTTCACTTTATTTAAAACTTCAGTTGTAACTAATCCTGTTGGATAATTTCCAAAATATCCATAGAGTGAAGTCAAAATGAAATTCTTTCACTGTTCAAGTGTCTGGACTATGCACCAAAAACATTCAACACGCTATAAAAATTACACTATAAACATTCTTATGAAAAGACTTTCAACTCACACTGAATAAAAATTATACTCGGGGCTATGTTCGACAAAGTAAAGATGTAGAAATTATCTGATTCATTTTATTTAAATTACATGTATGTTGTACATGACTTCCTTAGCATCAAAGAACCTCTAAGAGCAAAATGAAAGTTATACTTTAAGGATATTTATGACAAACGTGTTTAAATGTTTCAGCTATATCAAACAAGCTTCCAACCTGCCCAACAAAGAGGACCTTTCTCAAGTTACAATGAATTCAAGAGTGATTTACTGAACTCCAGTGTGTCAGACACTGTTCTACTCACTCAGGGTACGGAGACGAATAAGGCTGGGCCCTTGTCCTTAAGGAGTGTACGATCTAGTACAGAAAACATTCCAAGTCTCCTTTCCACGGAAGTACATACCTGCATTTTCTGTTTGATGTTCACTTGACCAGGAAAGGCATTCTTTTTCTCATCCAACTTCGAAGTAACATCTTCCTTCCGAACAATCACTTGCTTTATTGAAGGACGTTCTGTTTCTTTGAATCTTTGAGATCTGTACGCATCAATGCTTCAGGAAATAAGGTATACTCTATTAGAAATCCAGCAACATGTTGAGCACTCTCTTTTTGTGAACATGTGGAAAATGCCATTTGGTAAAAGAGAGGCTGACAAAAGTCATTCCAAAGTTTTATACAGGTGAATTAATAACATTATAAGTTATAAATCTAAACTATGACCCTTAGTGAGTGAATGCCTTTTGAAAAACATGCTTACCTATAAAGAAGATCACGATCTTCAGAACCAATGCTATCACCTGACTCAGCTCGAGGAACACGGGTTCTTTGGAATTTCCCTGGCTTTGGACTTTCATCACTTACACTGGAATCTTTCAATTCCAATCGAGGTGAGAAAACTAAACTCTGCAGTGAAGCACATCAGGTATTAGTAGGTTTTATGAATGACACTGATTCTAAGTGATAACTCTGAGGAATTGAATAAATGCTCTATTATTAGGAAATGAAGATCCAATAAGTCAACTGATTTATGATGCATCATAAAAACAAAGGCAAACTAAAAAATAAGTTCCCTAAATAGTAAATGAATAAAAGTTCAAAGACAGCTAAAACCTGCACTTATAACTCTCTTAAAAACTTTTTCTAATTGAATCAATTTCTCAAACTGTAGCTATTCAATTTAGGGTGATAGCTAAAAACAATAATTGGCTCTCAATAAATGTTAGTTGTCTGTCTGCTGCTATGTACTAATATACTAGTGATTTAATATTCATATTAACCCCATGATATAGGCACTACTTTTAACCTCACTTAACAGGTGAGGGAACTGTGGCAAAGAGGTTAAATAACCCGGCCAATAAACAGCCAATGGCAGAGCCAGGATTTGAGCCCAAATGTCTGACCTTTTAAACCATGTCACAGTTTGCATTTTATCCAAGGTCACAGGAAACCACTGAAGCATTTTAAGCTCTCTTTTATGAGAACTGACGTCAGAGTTCCAGCATCCCCCTGGCTACCGAGTGCCAAATCCCCATGTACCAACTCAAACAAAAGGGCATCTCGTGATTGCTGCTTCTTTGTGTCCCGGGCCTGTTGACATTTAATCTTTTCTTACCTCCGGACTTACCACACCAACGGTCTGTGCTAACGGAGCAAGCAAAGACATGGAGGAGATGTTCAGTGCATCTTCCTGTTCTTCAGCGCTTTCTGCTTCTGCGTGGTCCATCTCCTCTTGGCTCTTTTCCATGTCCAGCTCACCTTCCACCAGGACATCACTGAAGATGTCATTAATTACTTTTGAACTATTGATATCATCGTCATCATCCACACTCATCTCAGTTTCACGTACCACTTCTGAAAAAGATTTCAGGAGGTGATTCTGTGACTCAGACCTTTAAGAATTAAAGGGATAGCAGAGCAGACCTAACGTTCACGGGCTTACTAAATAAACAGCAAAGCAGTGAAAGTTGGAACTGCCAAAAGCTGACTAAACACTTTGGATTTAAGAAAGAATATTAACTAAGAATGCGAACAACAAGATAATAGCCAGAAACTTCAGACTTACAAAAAAATGTTCTTTCGAGTAACTCTTTTTGTTTTTGGGGGAATGCCTTTTCACGTGGCTGTCAATAATAGGAAAATATTAACAGCACTTAAGGCAGGGTTCCCAAATAACCTTCAAGAACCACTAACCTCCCTAACAGTATATAAAGAGTGTGGAAGGGCAGTACATTTCCTTTCCCTATGAAAGTGAGTGATAGCTTTAATCAGATTTTCACAGGGATCTGTGACCTAAGATAACTGTTAACAGTGCTATCTCTTTGTGGAAGCTAGAATATTTCCTAGTGAAAAAAAGAGAGAAGGGTGCCTGGGTGGCTCAGCCGGTTAAGTGTCCGACTTCAGCTCAGGTTATAAACTCGTGGTTTGTGAGTTCAAGCCCCATGTTGGGCTCTATGCTGACAGCTCAGAGCCTGGAGCCTACTTTGGATTCTGTGTCTCCCTGACCCCCCCACCCCCCATTCTCTCCCTCTCTCTCTCTCAAAAATAAATAAAGATGTTAAAAAAATTTTAAAAAGAGAGAGAAAGAGGAGCGCCTGGGTGGCTCAGTCGGTTAAGTGTCTGACACTTGGTTTCAGCTCACGTCACACATGATCCCACAGTTTCATGGGTTTGAGCCCCACATCTCTGCACTGGCAGCATAGAGCCTGCTTGGGATTCTCCCTCTCTCTCCGCCCCTCCCCTGCTCACCCTATCTCTGTCTCTCTCAAAATAAATAAGCTTAAAAATATTCTTTAAAAAAAGAGAATATTACAGATCATGAGACATTTTGAAATACAGAACATTATATATTTGAATATGTGCTTCTACCAATATATTATATCTTATAGTGAGTTCAGAATTAATAGGAAATAAAGCATAAAAACCAACCAGTCTGCTGCTCAACCTTTGGGTCTGATGTTACTTTTAAAGACTTATCCTCTTCTAAAAACAATGTGATTTTCAAAGGGCTAGACTTCGTCATTTTATGTTCAGTGAAACCTAAAAAAAATTTTTAAGAAAAACCATATTACTATATGTAGGAACCTAGAATTTTTCAGTTGAGATATGTTTTGTATTCTTTTTTCTGATCATAAAACTATGCATTTCAGATCTAAATATGTATAGAGAATCCCCCAAGACAACTGTCCTCTCTTAACGTTCCCATCTCTCTTCCTCCCCAACAAGAGAAAGGGGACACCAATATTACCAGGCTATTTGTCCTTCCAGTTCCCCTGTATGTATGCAAATGTTATATCCTTTTGTTTTATCAGAAGGTCATCATCTATGCATGCATTTTATTTTTCACTTTTTAGAAAAAAGTGCCAATAAGAACACTTCATAAGCTAGCAATAGAAGGAAACTGAAACTACCTCAACAGAATACAGGCCACAAATGAAAAGCCACTGGCTAACATGATACTAAGTAGTGAAAAACCGAAAGCTTTTCCTTTAAGATCAGGAACAAGACAAGGATGCCCACTCTCACCACTTCTATTCAGCATAGCTTTGGAAGTCCTAGTCAGAGAAAATAGGCACGAAAAAGAAATAAAAAGCATCAAGATTTGAAAAGGAGAAGTAAAATTACCTCTGTTTATAGATAATAGGATATTATATGTAGAAAACACTATAAACATTCCACAAAAAATCCTGTTAGAATAAGCAAATTAAGCAAAGATGTAGGATATAAAATCAACACACAAAAATCACTTGCATTTCTGAACACTAACAAAGAAAAATCTGAAAGGGAAATTGAGAAAACAATCCCATTTACAATAGCATCAAAAAGAATAAAATACTTAGGAAAAAACCTAACCAAGGAGGTGACATAATTGTCCACTGAAAGCTGCGAAACATTGCTTAAAAACATTAAATAAGGCACAAATAGCTGGAAAGACATCCCATGATCATGGATTGGAAGACTTAATAGTGTCAAGATGTCAATAGTACTGAAAGCAATCTACAGATTCAATGCATTCTCATCAAAATCCCAGTAGCGTTTTTTAGAGAAACAGAAAAGTCCATCCTAAAATTCGTATGGAGCTTCAATTCAATAAATCTTGAATATACAAAATACCTTTGAAAAAGAACAAAATTAGAAGACTGACGTATCCAGATTTCAAAACATATTACAAAACTATAGTAATCAAAACGCTATGGCACAAACACAGACCAAGGGAACAAGAACAGAGAGCCACAAAAGAAAACCTCACATGTATGGTCAAATGATTTTTGACAATGCTGCCAAGATGATTTAGTGAGGAAAGGACAGTCTCTTCAACAAATGAGGCTGGGAAAACGATATGTACATGCAAAAAATGAAATTGGAACCTTATCTGATACCATATACAAAATTATCTCACAATGGATTAAACACTTAATTGTAAGACTCAAAACCATAAAGCTCCTAAACATAGGAAAACATCCATGACAATGGATTTGTCAGTTTCTTGGGTGTGACACCAAAAGCACAGGCCACAAAAGCACAAGCAGACAAATGGGACTACATCAAATTTAAAAACTTTTGTGCATCAAAGGACACATTCAACAGAGTTGAAAAGTCAACCTACAGGGGGCGCCTGGGTGGCGCAGTCGGTTAAGCGTCCGACTTCAGCCAGGTCACGATCTCGCGGTCCGTGAGTTCGAGCCCTGCGTCAGGCTCTGGGCTGATGGCTCGGAGCCTGGAGCCTGTTTCCGATTCTGTGTCTCCCTCTCTCTCTGCCCCTCCCCCGTTCATGCTCTGTCTCTCTCTGTCCCAAAAATAAATAAAAAATGTTGAAAAAAAAAAAAAAAAATTAAAAAAAAAAAGAAAAGTCAACCTACAGAATGGGGGAAGATATTTGTAAATTGTGTATCTGATAAGAGGTTAATATATGGAATATATAACTATGACTCAACAACAAAAATAAAATACCCTCATTAGAAAATAAGCAAAGAACTTGAACAGACATTTCTCCAAAGATGATATACAAATAGCCAACAAGCATATGAAAAGATGCTCAACACCACTAATTATAAAAGAAATGGAAATCAAAATCACAATGAGCTATCACCTCACACCCTAAAGGATGGCTACTATAAAAAACCAAACCAAACAAAACAAAAAAACAGAAAATAACAAGTGTTGGCAAGGATGCGGGAAAATTGGAATCCTTGTGCAGTGTTGGTAAGATTGTAAAATGGTGTGACTGCCACAGAAAATAGTATAATTATTCCTCAAAATACTTAAAATAGATCCACTATATGATCTAGCAATCCCACTTCTGGGTATATATCAAAAGAATTCCAAGCAGGGTCTCAAGGAGAAATTTGCATACCTGGCACTATTCACAATAACCAAGAGATGGAAGCGACCAAAATACCCATTGATAGACAATGGATAAACAAAAGGTACATATACACAATGGAGTACTATTCAGCCTTAAAAAGGAAGGAAATGCTGTCACAAGTTACAACATGGATAAACCTTGAGGACATTAAGCTAAATTAAATAAGCTAGTTACAAAAAGAAAAATACTATATGATTCCACTTATAGGACGTTTCTAAAGTAGTCAAATTCATAGAGACAGAAAGCAGAATGGTGGCTACCGAGGGCTGCAGAGAGGAAGAAATGGAGAGTTGCTGTTTAATGGGTACAGTTTCAGTTCTACAAGATGAAAAGGTTCTGGAGATCTGTTCTGCAACGATGTGAATATACTTAAAACTACTACTACTTAAAAACTGTTAGGATGGTGAATTTTAGTAACGTGTTTTTCACCAGACTTAAAAAAAAAACTAAAATGTTTAAGTGTCTCTGACATATTAAATGTCATTACATACAAAGCTATCGTATTCTTTTAAGCAGCTACATAATATTTGAGGACATGGATTTAGCATAATTTATTTAAACAGTTTGCTACTGATGGACATTGAGGTCATTTACACCTTATTACTAACAGTGCTACATTTCATCTCTTTGTATATACATCTTTGCACACTAGTTTTAAGAAGTCAACTTGTAGAAACACTTGTAGAAGAGCTAAATTAAAGAGCATGCACACTTTACAATTCAACAGATATTACTGAATCTTTCTCAAAAAAAAAAAAGAGTGGTAGTAATTTATCCTCCCATCAAGAGCATGAGTCCTGAGTCTGGAGAGAGAACTATGGAAGAAGCATATTGCATGGCTGAACTTTAAAGAATGAGTAGAAATAAAGACATTAATCTATCTTTTTACATTGAAGCAGTATTTCCGCTTTCCAATGCAATTTCCAAAACTCCAGTAGACTGAAAGCTACATATAAGTGGAGCAGAAGTGGAAAATGCTGACCTGTAGGTTCTGTGCTGGAAGGTTTTCCTGGTGTTTGATTTTCTGTCACCTTTTCCGTTACTGGAAGCGATGGGGTATTTGAAACAGCTTGGTGTTTTTTGAGGGGAGTGTTCTGACAGTGAATTTCCTGCAGAAAGGAAATGAAGATTTTATTTCTCAAAACTATAGATTTTCTGTCTATTTTTACATGTTATTAAATGAAACAAACACGAATCATTCTTTTATATAAGCTTCCTCAGAACAAAACAATGTATGTGAAAGGTCGCAGCCATGTTTAGATCACAAGAAGCCCTCAGTGCTGGTTCATTACTCTTAGTAATTCCCAGTACGTACAACTTTTAACAGACTAGGAGGCAGGAATGAAAATTCACATCAGAGTAGTTTTAGACAAACTGATTTAAGTGAAATCCACACAGAGAAAAGTAATTCCCCATATGTCACTTATCTCCTCCCACACCTATAAAATCTACTGACAGTTCCTGCATTAGGATTCCCCTAAACGGTTACTCAGGAGTAAAAGGCCAGGAAAACAAAGAACCAAAAACAGATCTGAAAAGAAGGAAAGAAAAAGAAAAAACAGGAAATCCCTCTGAGTCTTTTTTTAATCATTTATAAAGGCAATGGAAGAGAAACATTGATTGTTTGTTTCGGAAAAGGCTTTATGATTAAAGCAATAGTAGAAATAATCAAGTAAGAATAAGAATAACAGCAACCAATGCTTAGTAGAGCCTCATTTGTGCCAGTCACCTTCCCAAGCACTTGGCATTGCCTCCCTGAGTCCTCCCAATAACCCTGTAAGTTAGGTGCTACTACCTCCATTTTACAGATGAGAAGACCGAGACGCAGACGAGTTCAGCAACTTGCACACTCGGCTAGTAACTGGCAGGGCCAGTTTACAAACCTACACATTCTTATTCCCGATGTAATTTCAGACCGTGTTGTCTCTCGAATTAGAAGAAGCTTTTGATGCACGAACACAGGGTAAACTATCGAATGCTGTGCTGCAGACCTGGCTCTCTTGTGAAGGCAGGACTTCCCTACAATATTCTGTAATAAAGGTGGTTCTCTCCCCTAGACCCTGATGGCATGAGGGACAGCCCCTCTCCAGTCTCTAACACTAATTCCAAGGTCTCAGTAATCCTCTCCTCCTGCCCCTGCTCCTCTAGGCTCACGCCCCCTGGTTACACTGCACTCACCATCCTGCCTCTCCAGTCCAACACCTGCCATCACCTGGGTGATCTCAGTAGCCTCTTACAAAAAAAAAAAAAAATTGTAAGCAGCAAGAGATAACTCTTTTACAAAAGTCCGAATGAAAAGGAGGCAAAGAAAGGGGGGGTAAACAGGGGTCAGGAGAGTAGTTTTGGTTTTAAGATGACAGATAAGCTTGCTTATATATGGTTGCTATATATGGATGGGAAGCATTAGCACATTCCTTCCTTCCTTCCTTCAAGGACAAATTTATTGAGCCCCTACTGTGATCCAAGCACTAAAAACACAGATAAAGATGGATAAGGTCCTTGTGGACAGTGGTGGAAAGCAAAGGTAGAACAATTACAGGAAGATAAGTATTCCAGTCGAGGTAAATACAGGATGACATGGTGAAAAAAAAGAGGGGCCACTTAGGAAAAGGGCCAAGCAAGGATTTCCAGAGGGGACTAGAGTTTGACCTATTCCTAATGAAGTAGGAGCTCACCACAGAGATACTCTGTGCGGACAGAACAGCAAGGCAAAGGCCAAGAGATCTGAAAACGTGGATACATTTGAGAAACTGCAAATAGTCTACATGACAGGACTGAAGCACACGTGTGGAGGAGCAGTGAGGAGCCAGATTCTGAATGATTCTGGATGTCAAGCCAAGCACTTGAGACATTTTCTGATGATAGCTATGGAAAACTTTCCAGGATTTTAAGGAAGTGAATACACAAATATCTGCTTTATAAGACTATTTCCCTGGCAGCAGTGGGTAAGGTGGACAGGAAAACAGCCAGACTAGAAGCAGGGTTTTCAATACAAAGTTCTGGAAGTGATTAAGGTAACGGCAGAGGAAAACAGAGAGGACAGGCAGCTTGTGACATATTTAGAAAACATCCAATGATGTGTATGTGTTTGTGTGTGTGTGTGTGTGTGTGTGTGTGTGTGTGTGTGTGTGCGCATGCTAGGGGAAGATATAGTAATAAGAGGAGGTGGGAAGACACAGTAATAAAAGGAAGGAGCCAAGGAAGAACTCCCAGACTGTTTTAGCTGATGAGGTATAGAACAAAGACCTAGGTGAAAACAGAGACTCCATGGAGAATATACTTCTGCAAAACAGAGAGAAATACACTAGCTAGCCAGGCCAGGAGTTCAGGAGAGAGGTGAACACAGCATAGCTAAGCACCTTAGCATTTGTGTGCTTGGCTGAAGCTAAACATGAGGACAGAGAAGAGAAGCCCCAGGGCAAATGAGGAGAAAACAGGGTTAGGTCAGAACCCTGGGAAACATGATTTGTTAATCAAGAGAACTAGTAAAACAAAATCAATTAAATAGATCTTTGTCAAAGTATACTGGTTAAATGTATAGTTCTATTTCTACTGGTACCCACTTTAAATATAATTCTATTATTTTTAGCTGAAAAGTATATCCTAATACAGTATTTTGTACAAGTAGGCATGTAAATGAAGCAGAAAATAATTTACACTAAGGGACTTGGTTGAAGGCTGATTAATGAAATTTGACAGCAGGTAATATAGGAATAAACAGAAATTTGGGACATAATTGGTGACTGAAAAGGATTATGGATAGTCTGAAAGTGTGGTATGTGGGGAGGGTATACAATCAGTACTAAAATAAGTAGATTCTGAGAAACACTTTAGAACCAGCATGTAAGTAGAATATTAAAAGAAATGTGAAATAAATTGAATGATGAGAAGTTTTAAAATTTGATTTTAGGTAGCTCATCAGTGAATACGTTAAGAGTTCCACTGAATGGGAAAACATCACAAGAGAAAAGCAGAGTTGGAATGCATGCTGAAGGAGTTTATGAGTGGAAGGTGGCACAGTAAATTGGGACGGGATAAAGAAGTGTTTTACAACCAAACAGAACCAAGTTAGATCCCAGCACTGCTTTGGTACCAGGTTCACTTTCATATTTCTTGTTTACACCACCTGTTTGGTTTCTAGTTGTTTGCTTCTCGAGCTTTCGCCTTTTTCTGCACTCCATAAATTGCCCTTGTCAAATCGGCCACGAAGACATGCTAGTTCTTTCTCACGTTCCTAAAACAATCAAAAGCTCTATTTGATACGAGAGCAATAGTATGCTTAAGAATAATATACAAACATTACTAAACTTTGCTTGTCTTCAGTTTTAAGGGTAAAAAATTCACAATATTCATGGAATACAAGACAAAGTATTTCTAACTTGAAATAAGTGATACAAAGAATCACGATGCTATTTATCTCAGTCAAAAGACTGGTATCAGCATTCATAATTGGATTTCTAGGTCCTATGTCGAGACCACATGATGAATAGTGTTAAAAGCAGTAAGCCAGACCTGCTTGAGCTGTTGTGCCAAATGAGTAGTAGATGAAGATGTGTTTTGCTTGAATAATCTTTCTTGGATGGCCCTTGTATTTGGAGTGATAATGGGGGTTCTTTGGGGTGTGCTCCGAGCAGGACTTTGTTTGCTGTGTTCTTGACAACGCTCTCCAAAGCGCTCCAGGAAAGGCTTAATTCCTGCTCCTCGTACAGAAAACACACACATTTTGGAGGCCATTTAGAAGAAATAACAATTATCATTTCTATTGAAAAAGTTCTAAAATCCAGTAATGGCTCTAAAATGCTTTCATTCTATTTAGAATACTCATTGGGAAAGTAAACAGTAGGAAAATAGCTTTAAAAAAGAAATTTACCATACGATTCTATTTAATTCAAAGTCCTAAAATTTATAAGATTTTGTTCCTTAAAAAAGAAAGAAGAATTAAAAAAATTTTAAAAGATAGAGTGATGGGGCGCTCTGGTAGACTGGGTGGCTCAGTGGGTTGAGCATACTCTCTCTCTAAAAAAAAGGGGGGGTGAGGTAGAGTAAGAGAGCAGTGGGAGTTAGAAAACCTTTCAACTACATAATCAGAACTGGAAATAATCCTAAAGGATTGGAGATTCACAGTGTGTTTATTAATAGCACTCCCTGACCACCAAGTGCCCGAGCCATGATCACCCAACTACTTATATTTCTATAGCCCAATGTATTTCATCTTGCTTTTAGCAAGTCTAATATACTAAAATCCAGGGATTAAATCCTTCTCTCCCAAAAGAAAAATTAGAGATCATTCACTTTATCAAGGGATGTCTTCAATCTATAAAGTCTTAAACCAGTATTCCTTTGAAATAGTATGAAGTACATTTAAAGTAGAACAAATGAGGGGCGCCTGGGTGGCTCAGTCGGTTGAGTGTCTGACTTCAGCTCAGGTCATGATCTCATGGTCCGTGAGTTCGAGCCCCACATCGGTCTCTATGCTGACAGACCTGACCCTGGAGCCTGCTTCGGATTCTATGTCTCCCTCTCTGTCGGCCCCTCCCCCTCTTGTGCTCTGTCTCTCTCTCTCTCTCTCAAAAATAAATGTTAAAAAAAAAAAAAATTTAAAGTAGAACAAATGGGGGGTGCCTGGGTGGCTCAGTTGGTTGAGCATCTGACTTTGGCTCAAGGTTCATGAGTTCTAGCCCCACATGGGGCTCCCTGCTATCAGCGGGCACTCTGCTATCAGCATAACCCACTTTGGATCCTCTGTCCCCCTTCTCTCTGCCCCTCCCCCACTTAATCTCTCTCTCTTTCTCTCTCTCTCTCCCCCCACTCTCAAAATAAATAAATAAACTTTAAAAAAAGAAAAGTAGAACAAATGGGATATATACCACCCCCATCATGAAGATGATAGGGTTGTACTATATGAAAAGAGGCTTATCTCTATCAGAAATCAGCATTTTCCTACAAAAGGCCAGATAGTAAATATTTTGGGCTTTGCAGGCCCATTTGGCCACTGTCATAACTACTCAACTCTGCACTGAAGCATGAAAGCAGCCACAGACAACATGTAAATAAATGGGCATGGCTATGTTCCAATAAAACTTTATTTGCAAAAACAGGTAAAGGGCACAATTTGACCCAAGACTCCACATGTCACTTCACACCATTATCTCTAACTAAAACCACTAAGAATAGGTGTGCCTGGGTGGCTCAGTTAAGCATCTGACTTCGGCTCGGGTCATGATCTCGTGGCTCGTGAGTTTGAGCCCTGAGTCAGGCTCTGTGCTGACAGCTCAGAGCCTGAAGCCTGCTTCAGATTCTGTGTCTCCCTCTCTCTCTGCCCTCCCCTGCTCATGCGCATGTGCACACACTCTCTTTCTCACTCTCTCTGTAAAAACAAATAAACATTAAAAAAAAACATTTTAAACAAAATCCACTAAGAAGACAAAGAAACATGTAAATTAAATATCTCTGAGGCCTGATAATAAATTCTGGGCATATCCAATAGCCAAGAATAATAATAATTAAAAAAAAGGCTTCTTATCTATGCCATAAGTCTTCAGAAAATTGGGGATAACTAGTTCTGTTCCATGTGGGGATTTTGCTATTGCTTCAAATTCTCATTTCAGCTCCTCTGGAAACTGACTACTGCTTTCCTAGCCCATAACTAATGGATTCCCACTGTTATCTCTCTCTACTTCTCTTTTATAATGAACTACTGTTTCCGAGAGATTGTATTTTTAAGAAGTTAAAATTTTGAACTGAAAGTCTTTCCAAAAGCAATTCTAATGGAAAAGAATATTGTTCAAAGTAAATTATATCTCTATATATTTGAACCACGCTTTTTAGTCCTGGGTTTCTTTTTTTTTTTTTTTTTTTAATTTTTTTTTCAACGTTTTTTTATTTATTTTTTGGACAGAGAGAGACAGAGCATGAACGGGGGAGGGGCAGAGAGAGAGGGAGACACAGAATCGGAAACAGGCTCCAGGCTCCGAGCCATCAGCCCAGAGCCCGACGCGGGGCTCGAACTCACGGACCGCGAGATCGTGACCTGGCTGAAGTCGGACGCGTAACCGACTGCGCCACCCAGGCGCCCCAGTCCTGGGTTTCTCAACCAACAGCATGTGGGGGTATGCCAGAAGGTTTAAGCCCCCACAAGATAAATACGGATTTCTAGGAACATCAATTTACTATAGGGAATTTCGAACTTCCACATGTATATACTCACACACAATATAACCACATACAAATATAATTAGGAGTGGAGTCATTTGTATACACCTCATTTTCCTTTGCTATCAGGGGTGCCTTCATATTTAAGTTTGGAAAGCATTGCTCTGCACACTTGGTTTTAAGAATGTTTCTCCATTATGCCCTTAAAATGTGATTTCCAGTTCTATACGCTTTGTCTCCATCAAAAAGTATGGAAGAAAGAAACTACATGGTCATTCTAGAAAAAAACCATGTCTAAGTTGTTAAAATGTAACAAGTTACATACTTTGACCAGTAACTGGACAAGTCTACACTAATGAATATTCATTCAATGAGTTAGAGCTGAATTTGAAGAAGTTCCATTTTATACATTCAGACACTTGCCATGGCAAACCACGAACATACAATTCATGACTCGACACCTAAAACGCTGAGAACAGACATTCTGAAAACAGTCAGCAGTAACTAGATTTTTAAAAAGATACATAACCTGGTGTTGCAGATTTGTCTTTAGATTGAGACTGCCGACATATTTCTCTATTTAATTCTTCTTTGGGCCCAACTGTCTGGGATACGGTTGACTTCCCAGTTGGTTTCGATACCTCTGTTTTCAGGAGACTAACAGGAGTTTTGTGAAGTAGCTCAGGATTTTGTACCTCACAATTTTTAGCTTCAGCAAGGGATACAGTAGAAGATTTCACTGGGGAAGAAGCAGCTTTCTGAAACATGATAACACTTAGGGTAAATAACAATATTCATAATATCTAAAGGTAGACTTAAAACAAGTTAAATTCTATTTGCTTAGTAGCCTTTAAGTAAACTTATGAAAAACAATTTTTCCCCCTAATAGATCAAACCATTTTGAAAGGTTTGACAAAAAATCAACTTAGAAAATGCTACTATTTGGGGTGCCTGGGTGGCTCAGCCAGTTAAATGACTCTTGATTTCAGCTCAGGTCATGATCTCACGGTTCGTGAGTTCGAGCCCCAAGTCAGTCTCCGTGCTAACAGTGCAGAGCCTGCTTGGGATTCTCTCTCCCTCTCTCTCTGCCTCTCCCCTTCTTATGCTTTCTCTTTCTCTCAAAACATGTAAAAAGAATTTAAAAAAGAAGAAAATGGTACTCTTTTTTTTTTTTTTTTTCAACGTTTTTAATTTATTTTTGGGACAGAGAGAGACAGAGCATGAACGGGGGAGGGGCAGAGAGAGAGGGAGACACAGAATCGGAAGCAGGCTCCAGGCTCCGAGCCATCGGCCCAGAGCCTGACGCGGGGCTCGAACTCACGGACTGCGAGATCGTGACCTGGCTGAAGTCGGACGCTTAACCGACTGCGCCACCCAGGCGCCCCTAGAAAATGGTACTCTTTAAATTATAATATATAATTTAGTCTGCATAATATATTGAGGAATAATTTCATGTAAGGGATAAGGTCACTCCCTATTTTAAAAAACAATTTCTTTTATATTATCTCACTAGCACCTTTAATAAATGTTAAGCATATTAGAGCACATTGCATATTTTTGGTATTTTAATTAAGTCAGTATTAATTTAACAAAATCATATGTATTTGATGGCTAACTATAACATATTAAGTGCTTTATGCAAAGCACTTTGCTGTGGGTTTTATACACGTTGTCTCATTTAATCTTCCCAATAACCCTTTCTTTCCCATTTTACAGATGGGAAAATAAGGTTTTACAAGATTAATGTCTAAAGCCACATTTTCAATTACGTGGCAGAGCTTGGGTTGAATGCAACTCTATCAAATTCCCAAACCTGGCTCTACATTTAAAAACAATGCACAGAAACATACTACTCTTTTGCTTTTCTGTTTTTTAAGATTGTTTTTGAAAGCTGTTGATGTAATTCATGTGCAAGGGAAAACTTTCAAACATTTCAAAAGAATATATGGTAAAATTATCATACCCACCCTTGACAATCTTGTTCAGCAAATGCCTTTGGAAGGCAACTTTAGCTACTAGTTTATTAAATGTCCCTTCAGAGAAATTTGATATCTTATATTTATACACATACATAAAGCATTCTGCAGAGAAAATAATTATCAGTTGCTCTCCCTGCTGACTAAGAAGAGGCTCCATCATTCCATTATTATTATATACCTTGGAATTGTATGAACTTAGTGTAATTTAGTTGTCAATTACTAATTTATTTGGTATAGGCTACCAAATTTAGGATTTTTACTTTCTACGCCCCCAATTTCTAAAAATACATACAAACACCATGTATATATGATACATACCTACACACACATACACATTATCACTCATAACCAAAAAGAAAAGGTTTCCCAAGACTGATACTGCATGACTTACCACAGAGCTGGAAACTGTAGCATCATTCAAAGATGCACCCACAGCACTCGAGGACGGAGCTTTATTCAAAGAGGCCTCACCATCCCTTTGGGAACAGCATGCAGCTTCCTGCTTGACACTGCTGCTATTGATCCTAGCAGATGCTCCACTTGCAGAGGAAAATTTGGATAAACAAGTGGTACCAGGCTGTTCTTGTGCACTGTTTTGCTTTGCAGATGAGTAATTTACATCATCTTCCCACGAGCAAATAGTTGCGGCAAGGTTGGCCAGACGGCCCCTTCTACCAACTGGAGTTGCCGAGGCATCTGCAGGGGGTGGTTTGGGAGGCGAGGCAGCCCTTCCCTCTGATGGCATTGGTGACATGAGTGAGCTTTCGGGTATCTCGTCTGAAAATGTTTTCAGAAAAAGAGTAAGACCCATGTTCAAGCGTGACGCATACGTGTAATCCCAGGATCGCTCCACTCAGAATTTTAAGAAGAGGTTCGTAGAGGGGTGCTTGGGTGGCTCAGTCAGTTAAGCATCTAACTTCGGCCCAGATCATGATCTCACTGTTGGTGAGTTTGAGCCCCGCATCAGGCTCTCTGCTGTCAGCACAGAGCCGGCTTCAGATCCTCTGTCCACCTCCCCCCCCGCCCCATGTCCCTCCCCCATTTGCTTTCTCTCTCTCAAAAACAAATTTAAAAAAGTTTTAAAAAAATAAAGAGGTTAGTAGGTTTCAGAACTAATAAAAAGCTCTCGTATGCATGAAACTACCAGCTGCTTAAATTTGACAATACCTTTTCAAATCAGAGGATACTTAATCCAAATTAAAACAAAAAGAAACCCACGAACTTCTTATACCTATTTTTTTTCAATTTTTAATGGATCATGAATGCCCGAAGGTACTGTACATTTAGGTTATATTTTTAGAATTAAATCATTTTGTTACACTACTGCACAGTTTAAGCTTACAGATGCCACAGGTACTTTTTGTTTTAAAAATGGAGTAAACCAGTGCTGTACAATCGAACTTCCTGCAATGATGGAGACGTTCCATATCCGTGCTATCTAGTACAGTAACCAACCACTAGCCAGCCACATGTGGCTAGTGAGCACTTGAAATGTAGCTAGGGCAACTCAGAAACCTCATTTCATTTCATTGTAATTAATTTAAATCTTAAAGGCTACATATGGCTATTGTCTCCAGAATTGGATAGCACAGGGCTAGACAGCAGTGTTTTTCCACAGTTACTTCATTTTCCACAGTTACTTATCGATCTCACGTTAGTAATGGATAGCTGACGAAGCCCTGTACGTATTCCTCCTCTGTACAAACACTTTTTGTCTCTGCACATAATTATGCTCAAGTCGGTCTCATCTTTTTTTTTTTTTTTTTTTTTTAAATTTTTTTTTTTTTTTCAACTTTTTTTTAATTTACTTTTGGGACAGAGAGAGACAGAGCATGAACGGGGGAGGGGCAGAGAGAGAGGGAGACACAGAATCGGAAACAGGCTCCAGGCTCCGAGCCATCAGCCCAGAGCCTGACGCGGGGCTCGAACTCACAGACCGCGAGATCGTGACCTGGCTGAAGTCGGACGCTTAACCGACTGCGCCACCCAGGCGCCCCCAAGTCGGTCTCATCTTAAAGCTAAACACAAATACCCTCTCACCAACATATACCCCTCTGCAGCTGCCCCTCTTGCCCTGCACAAATATTCTCTCACCACTCAGCTCCCTTCAACCTGCCTCTGCCTACACCGCAGCCCGCAAGTTGCATTTGCTGTTGTCACTAGATGCCAGTGCACACTCTGTAGGCCTTGTGTTTCTGCTGGTGACATCATGCTCTGCTAGTTCTGTCCTTGTGCCAGATCTTCCATGGTGTCCTTGCAACTACCGACCACTTCCATTCGGCTACCACCCAAGCACCCCAAATAACATATCTGACGTTGAGACTGCCGCAAACATGTTCCTCCTCATCATGACCTCTTCCTCCTTCTCCCTTCACCTCCTTCACCATCCAGGCATCAAGTTCCAGAGATTGTCTCCTAAATCTTACAGATCTGGCCTCTCCCCTTCACTTCCACAGGCCTTCATCCCACATGTGGACTATAACACGAGCCTTCTAACTGATCCTCCTGCTCGAGTCTCTGCCCTATTCAGTCCCTCCTTACTTCTGATGCCAGAGTGATCTCTCTACAACATTTGCCCACTTAAACTCTTCCAGTATGCCACCATCACCTCCTGGTTAAATTCCACATGCTCTGGACCCCTGCTGCTTTCTTCAAACCGATCTCATTTTTCTACCAGAAAATACCTACTCTTTATGCACACAGTGTGTTTATGGTAACTCTGCTTTTTAGGCATTCTGTTGCTTCTGCCTAGGATACCTCCTCCACTGTCTGAAGCCAGTGGTCCTTTGGAGTCCAGGTTGATTGCCTCTGCCTCCTCCAGAGAGTCTTCCCTGAACCCCACTGCCCTTGCAAGACCCCTTTGCATACCTCTGTTGCTTTCCTGAGAATAAGCCCTGTCCTCTATGCAGATGACAGTTTTATTATCATGTTTTAGGAATGAGCTTACTGGAACTCTAGCTCCACTAACTGTTCTCGATCAGAAAAGAAACTTCAGATAAGTTCTATTTTAGTATAGTTCCTCATTTAATTGGCTGCTACCCACATCCTGGATAACATTCACTAAATCATTCACTGCAAGTGCTTTATTCTCAAGTGTCAGTGCTTAGAATCAGACAGGCTATGCCTTAATGAGATTTATTTTCAAAGCTGAGGTAGGCATGTGTTAACATTTGCTTTCAAAATGTTCAAAATCACTGCTGCAATGCTTTCTGCTCTAGAATGTTGAGGGTCTTATCTGTTCTTTTTTTTTTTTTTTTAAATTTTTTTTTTTTCAACGTTTTTTATTTATTTTTGGGACAGAGAGAGACAGAGCATGAACGGGGGAGGGGCAGAGAGAGAGGGAGACACAGAATCGGAAACAGGCTCCAGGCTCCGAGCCATCAGCCCAGAACCTGACGCGGGGCTCGAACTCACGGACCGCGAGATCGTGACCTGGCTGAAGTCAGACGCTTAACCGACTGCGCCACCCAGGCGCCCCGAGGGTCTTATCTGTTCTAAGCGTGGATTCTGTCACAGCCCTCTCTCCACTATCCGTAAATACCTCCTACAAAACAGAAATGGGACATCCTTGTGTTTAGGAACATGTACCAGTTAGCCTCCTTGGGCACTGTAAAGCATGGTGAGCCCTGCCCACTATTAAGATAAATAGGCATAACAGACAATATGGAACATCTGTACTCTGTTACATGCCCCAAAATACCAAGTAAGTCAGGGCACCTGGGTGGCTCAGTTGGTTAAGCGGCTGACTTCAGTTTAGGTCATGGTTGCATGCTTCGTGACTTCGAGCCCCATGTCAGGCTCTGTGCTGACAGCTCAGAGCCTGGAGCCTGCTTTGCATTCTGTGTCTCTCCCTCTCTCTGCTCCTCCCCTTCTCCCCACCCCCCAAAATAAATAAACATTAAAAAAAAAAAAAAAGCTAAAAGTCATCAGGTAAGTTATAGCAGGCAAGAGTTGAGCACTAGAGTCAAACTACTGAGCTTGGAATTTTAGCTTCTAATTCTAGGCAGGCCTCTTGCTCTCTCCAAACCCAGTTTCCTTTTCGATACCATGAACATAAAAGTGGGATGTATGTCATTAGATTTCTATAGGAATTAAATGCTATATTAGAACAAATAATGTTTAGAATGCCTAGCACTTTACACAGTATTTGCTCTTGAAATTACCATCACTGCCAAAAAGAATAACTTTAAATGCTCTACTGTCCAATACTTATCAAAATTTCAGACAAAAAGAATTAATATTTACGAAAGACTGCCTAAATCTGTGTAATGCATCCATTTCTTCAAGTCACTTGGTCTCAATTCTGTCTACGCATCAGAGTAACATACAGAGCTTAAAAAAAAAAAAAAAAGACAAAAGCACACCCCAGGGCTCCACCACACTCCTGAGATTCTAATCCAACAGTCCAAATGTTTCCATTACACGGCTCCAGGCCGAAAGCCAAAGCTAAAGGAACATTTCCTTGGGTAAGGCCCAGTTGCCAGTGAGCTGTCCACCTGTACTGTGCTGGCTCTCTTTGCAACTGTGCTTACTGAACTGAGCTTGGAGCCAGGCCGCCTGCCTACCTTGAAAAACCTTACACATTTACCACCTTCTGCAAAGTCATCTTTCAGGACCCAGGAAAGAAAGTTCTCTTGGGTCTTAGTTCCGGCCATGGTTCTGCTTTCATCTTGTAAACAAACACCAGTCACGTAACTGATGGTGTTTCACCTCTTTGCATGGGCTGCTAGTAAGTTCAGAACTCTGGCAAGTGAGATGGACCTTAAAGCCTGTATTTAATAAAATAATTTTACCCTTCCCTTCTTTGTTTTTCCTTCCCTTCACCCTGGAATTTCCTTATTTTTCTTGTTTTGTAATATAGTTGTTTTTGTAAGTCATCTCAAGGCTTTTTTTGGTAAGAAGATAGGAGACAAAATTGATCATAGAACACATAATCCTGCAGCATGACTGCTGATTTGCTGTGACACTCTCCATGTGAGTATGAGCCCAGGTCACTTCACTGGGTCCCAGCACCTTAGTGTAACATGCTTTATACGTGCTCAATAAGTGTGTAAGTGTTCTCTCCCCTCTATTAAATAGTACTGCATACTTTAGCCACTCAAATTTATTTAATTAGTTAATCCATCAAATGGGATTTCTTGCATATAGAGCTGAAGATCAGCAAGGCTAATAATGCCAAGGTAAGTTTGTTCTCTATTGTTTTTAATTGAAAATATAAGATGATTCTGTCATAAGACCATGCTTTTGTGAGCTGGTCTAAGAACCTCATCAGCACCCACTTCAATGAGAACACAACCAACTTATAAATATGCTATTGATATACAAACCATTTGTAGGCAACGGATACTCAGGAGATAGATAAAACAGAAGCGTTTATCTTTCGTGTGTTAACCAATAAATCAGATTTTCAACCTACCAAGTTGAGTCTTCTTGAAACAGATTTGAAGGACCATGCCATCCCTCTAATTCATACCTGTCATGTCATTATTATCCCAATGGCGCCGCTGCTCCGCCAGTCTTTGCATTCGTGTTTTCACTGAAGAGCCTGCCCTCGCTTCCAGTCTTGAGTTAAGCCCTGTCCTCACACCCGGCAGCGGTGCCGGGACAGCCTCGGCATCACTGACAGGAGCTGGCGTCTGTGGCTGCGCCCGAGGAGGCAGAGGACTTGGAGGACAGGCTTTTGCAGAAGCTGACTCCACTGGCTTTTCATTTTCCAAGTTAGAAACTTCTACTTCAGCGTTGTCAGAACAGCGTTTTTTTGATGGTGATGGTTTTGTACAAGATTTCTCTAGATTAAAAAGGATACCCCCCCAAAAAAAACATTCAGAAGTCTGCAATTTCTCATAGCCTAAACAACTTGCAGTAGGTATGTGACAAATTATTTTAAAAACATCATGTTTCTCTAGACTCTTTAAATGATTTTCCTTGCAACAAGAAATATGTAAAATTCTACTTTTAGTGACTTAGAAATCTGATATGAAAGATTTCTTTTTCAGCAAACATATAATTTCTAGTTTAAAACACCTAAATAAAAAGATGTTCAAATAATATTCTCCAGACATATGCCTGATACTTTATGTAGTCTTAAGACGCTAGGAAATAAAAAGTGCATACACATATAATAAGCAAATGTTTTGAATGATTTCAAAGATCACACAGCCCAATTACCTCATTTTTAGATAAGGAAAACCAAATGCAGAGCAATGATGTTACCTGCCTAAAGCAACACAGCTAAGGGTAGAAATAGGCTTTCTGTTTTTAAAACAATCTTTCGTGAACCATACCATATACATGCAGTATATCATACACGCAATATATATATACAATATATACCATGTATGTCTGATATATAGGTCACATATGTGTAACATATATACCATGCATGTGTAACAAATCACATGTGTAATATGTATACCATATATATGTGATATATATGGTATTCCTTCCTTCAAAATGTATAAACATATGAAAATAAATTCCTATTCTATGGTTAGCTTACAAAGTTAACTGTGAGCCTGCTCCATGCCCCCATCTCTTGTAATATTGATTTTGCCTTCTGTAATGCTCTTTTTCTATTTGTATTTTTAAATTTATACTAAGGAAAATTATTATCTCCAGACTATTCCACACTCTAGGAAAACACTAAAGCAGCCAGCTTACTGATGCAGGCTGGGGATGCCAGGATTTAGGACAGAATAAGTTAAATTTCCAGGTGAGTTTAGGTTTGTTTATTTGTGTGTATTTATTTGTTTTTGTTTAATTCACTGGTTCTTAAATTAACAACCTATACATCGAGCCTAGCTCTAGAGAGCTGGTTCAACTGACAGAGGATGAGAATACTCACTAAATATCAAGCATCTGCGAGCAGGTAAGCCTTTCGCTGCCCTACTCATGCCAGAGACACTATCTGAACTGGGTGGTCAGCTATTCTGGCATCGTTGGGGTGGATAAAGTCCATGCCACCACTGTGTAATTAAGTGTTCCCCTGCTCCTTTACTTTTCTTCCCTTGGGGGTTTTAAATAACCTTAGGTTGAGGAAAATAAAATTCAACCAATTAATTTGAAGTATTTATTAGATACTCTGCTCTGGCCTGGTAGTTCTAGGCCTAATATAACAGACCTAAAATAGAATAGAAGGCTGATCTTTCCCCAGAGGCTATTATATATTTGTCTCCCAAAGACCTTGGTTTTTCTACACGCGCAATAAAATGTTTGGGGCTGATCTCCTTTAAAAGATGCAAATTTTACTTTTCCCCACAAAGTCTTTTACCTTCACTACCAGGTAGAGGCTGTTGGTTACTTGCTTCAGTAAGTGGCTCTCTGGTTCTCTTAGCATGCATGGCAGACCTTGCTGCTGCTGTGGGCCTCTCAGCCATCTTTCTCTGAAGATTCTCTCGCCTGGCACGGGTTCGTTCAAGCAGTTTCTACATATATAATATATCAACATTAAAACACAAGTTTAGTCAAAAGTTCACAAAACTTGAGGCACCTTCTAAAATCACTAATTGCCATGTAGGATAACAGTTAAATACATTTCAAAAATGGGATCCTAAGTAATTAAGTCAAAATTCACCAAAGAAGCACCCCAATGTCAAAATTATTACAGGGGTGCCTGGGTGGCTCGGTCAGATAAGTGTCCAACTCCTGATTTCAGCTCAGGTCACGATCTCATGGTTCATGAGTTTGAGCCCCACGTCAAGCTCCGCATTGACATTGCAGGGCCTCCTTGAGATTCTCTCTTTCTCTCCCTCTCTCTCTGCCCCTCCCCTGCCTGCTCTCTCTCTCTCTCTCAAAAATAAACACTAATTTTTTTTTAACTATTACAGGTGTAATATGAATAAAATGTGTAAAGTTGGTTTATGAGATTTAAAATAACCAGAAATTTTTCTGCTTTTCATCAAAAGGTAGAATCTATTTCCATACCCTCAAACTGGGCTGGCCTTATGATTTACTTTGACCAACAGAATGTGGCAGAAGTGATACGGCATGACTTCCAACCACAGGCCTCAGAGGTCTTGCGGTTTCTCTTTGCACTCTCTTGGAACGGTGCCATGAGGTGTAGAGACACCTGCCCAAGACTGCACAAGCCTGCTAGAGACACCTGGCCCAGCTGAGAGCTGGCATCAACTACCGGACCGATGAGTAAGGCCACGTTAGAGCATTCAGTCCCAGCTAATTTGCCAGATCACTGCAGACTCCTGTATGACAGCTGGGGACACCACCAGAAGCACAGCCTAGCTGAGCCCAACACAAATTGCTGAGCCACTGAATCAGGAACTAATGTGGTGGTTGTTTTAAGCACTTTGGTAGGGAGAATAACAGTCCCCAAAGATGTTCATTTCCTAATTCCCTGAACCTGTGAATGTATTACTTTACTTGACAAAAGGGGCTTGGCGGATGTGATGAAGAATCTTGAGATGAAAAGATTATCCTGCATTACTTAGGTGGGCCTAATGTAATCACAGTTGTCCTTCTGAGAGAAAAGTCAGGAAGGTCAGAGAAGATGTGACAACAGAAGCAGAGCTTGGAGTGATGTGATTGGTGGCTCTGGAGATAGAGGAAGGGGCTACAAGCCAAAAAATGCAGGTGGCCTCTAGAAGTTAGAAAAGGTAAAGAAACAGATTCTCCTCTAGAGCCTCCAGAAGGAACACAATCCTGCCAACACCTTGATCTTAACCCTGTAAAATCCATCAGCCTTATGATCTTCAGAAAATAATAACTATATGTGATTTTAAGCCACTAAGAGTATGATAATTTGTTACAGCAACAAAGCTAATACAGCCACTAAGATTTGGTATAATGGTAAACAGCAAGAGATAATGGACATATTTACTTCTTTGAAAACCTGACATTTCCTAAGATGACAGGAAAAAAAAAAAAAAGCCAAGCTAAAAAAATCCCACATTTTATTTAATTGAATATCAATACATAATAAAATAATCTTGAGTTGATATCTTAACCATTCCATAAAATCAGGATTACTCTTTTCTTACCCTGAATCAATTAATGCTTCTATTTGAAACAGTGTAGTTGAACAAACACAAGATCCTATAAAACAATACTTTCTCTTTCAAAAGTATACAACTAAAGGAGATATGAGAATTATTGGCTGGAGTTTATACACTGCCCTGCACACACAGATACAGTAGTTAACACAGACTAAGGAATTACACTCCCATTTGACCTTTTTAATTGCTTAATTAAAAATAGAATAATTATTCTTTAAAATTCCTCTGAGTGGGGCGCCTGGGTGGCTCAGTTGCTTAAGTGCCGAGCTTTGGCTCAGGTCATGATCTCAGTTAGTGAGTTTGAACCCCCTGTTGGTCTCTGTGCTGACAGCTCAGAGCCTGGAGCCTGCTTCAGATTCTCTATTTCCCTGTCTCTCTACCCCTACCCCACTCATGTTCTCTCTCAAAAATAAATAAACATTAAAAAAGATTATAATTCCTCTGAATGTGCAAAAGAAATGGAGCTAAATTTAGAGGAAGGCACAACTCTCCACTTTTCTTGGGAATGATTTCTCATTCAAAGAGTGACACTAAATCTAAATGCTATATCACTGAAAGTAATTTATGAGCCAAATGCCTTCCAAAACACAAGACATTTACCCTTGAAATAAAAGTCTTCAACAAACTCAAAAGCAGTATTGTTACACCAATTCATATATATATATATATATATATATTTTCCCCCCTAATAAAATATATCACTACCCAGATAAAAAAAACTAGCCTAATTTTCTTCGTTCATGTACATGTTCACATTCCATTCCTGTCAGTTAGAATACTTGTGAGTCAGTATATTTTCAGTTACTATGAGCAAGAGGTTGGTCACAAAAGAATGCAGCTCTGACATTCAAACATATACAAGTACTCTATTGTCTACATTAGATTCAAAGATTTCAAAATCTATTAAAATAGGTAAGCAGAAGTTCCCTAATATATAAAATAAAGGTCAAAGATTAATTTAAAAGAAATTTATCTAAGGGACAAAAACTCAACAGCTCAATAAATCTAAGTCCCTATAATAATGCATCAGGAATCCAAGGGTTCTTTATTTATAAAGTATATTCCTTCAAATATCACACCTCCTGCTTTAAATAATAAAGGCATTTAAAAAAACTGCAATAACTAACGAAACCAGGAAATAAGACATTCCATGTGGATGAATCTAAAATAACTGAAGCTTACAGTCCTTAAGCAATTTCTGCCACACATACACCTCAAATCGTTAGACAAAAATCTTTTTAGGAGGTATTGCTTATTTCCCTGCCTTCTGAAACAAGAGGCTCAATATAAACTAACTCATTATTTTCAATATGCTCTATCAGCATCCTTTCCGAGATCAATACAGAGATTTTCATTTAATTCTGAAAAATAAGAGAAATTCCATTCAGACTAGTAACAGCATGTTCATTTATTTATTGCACAAGAGAAGATGTTTTACAGAGTATTTTAACTGTAGCTTTTCTCTTTTAAGGGTCCTACACAGAAAGCTCTGACTCAGCACGGCCAGCCATGGGGTTCCCTATGACGGTCTTAGGGAATGGCCATCCCCCATGAGATCTTCAAACTAAGAGGCTAACGCTAATGTTATGAGCATTAAGTTTATGGTTTTACATTCACCTAATGGCAAGCACAACAGCACCAATATTTATGTAAGTACTTTCAGTGTCTGCACACAAAATCTCATTTCATTTTCAAAATTTTGCTTGGCAGGTTCTGTTTTTACTACTGTTTTCACAGATGAAGGAACCCAGGCACAGGTTAAAAAACAAGCCATAAGTCTCATAGCTAAGTGGTAAGGCAGGATTCAAACCCAGACTCCAGAGTTTGAGCTCTTAACCACTTGCCTATAAACTCTCTTTTGATTAAACCCAATGACTCTTTTTTAAGAACTTATTGTCAGGAGCACTAACTTCATATCAACATAACTTTCTAAATGTTATCAGCTGATCATAATAATAAACAATAAACATCTGCCTTAACTGCTTGTTCATCCATGAACCAAGATGGCTTCTTTATTTCTGGTTCTTCCAGGAAGAATATAGAAAGATATTGCCCTGTGGACCCTGCCTAGATCCTGATTCAAACAAACTGCAAAACCATGACACTTAAGGAAATCTGAATATTGACAGAATATTTGATATTAAGGAATTGTTGATTTTTTAGGTATGATAATGGCACTATGATTTTTTTAAGTCCTTAGTGTTTAATGATAAATACTGAAGTATATATATATATATATATATATATGTGTATATATATATATGTGTGTGTATACACACATATACACATATATATATATGTGTGTGTGTATGAAATTATATAATCTCTAGAATTTGCCTCCAAATAATTCAGTGGGAGGGATTAGAGGGGAGTACAGTGAAACAATACGGTCATGTGTTGCTGGGTGATGAATCCATGAGGAATCATTACACTTGAGTAATTTGAAATTTTCTACAAGAAAGCAAAGAATATGGCTAAAATGTTCTAATAGTTACTGTTGTACATAGTTATTTGTTTGTAAAATAATTTGCACTGAATGGCTCTCTTTATTATTTCAGCAGAATGTTATTGGATGTGCTTGATGTTAGGATGTGCTTGATGTTTCAGAGGGAAACATCCCTCTGAATAGGAAAGAACAGGCCTGCATTCATGAAGCTCACATTCCGGCAGGAAATATATTCAACAGGTAATAACAGTGCAGGGAGAGCACTGCAAAAGGTGATCTGCCCCCTGAAGAAGGGAAATCCAAGTCCGAGCTGGAGGTTACATCAGTTTGCCAGGTGCAAGAGACAGGGAGAGGAAGAGTGTGCCAAACAGCACTGGTGACAGCAGGGAGAAGCAATGCACAACAGCCTTGTTTAAGAAAAGAAACTTTAGGATGGTTGTGGCTTTCTCAACCAGAGTTATCAAGAGAATTAGCCCTAATGCCCTGACATGAATGTAATGAACTAACATTTCTCCTATGCTTATAGGATGGCATGGTGATGAATCACCTTTGGGAAAATTAACAAAACAGCCTCTCAAATCATTTTCTGTGTTCTGTGGTTCTGATAAAGAACTCTGGTTGAGAAAGTCATTTTAACTTAGTTTCAGTCCTTTTCAGACAAAGAACTGCACCAGTTCACTTCCCTGTGCAAGAATGTTATGAATGCTATAATTAAGCACCTACTCCCTGAAACCATTTCAAATAGTTCCCTCATTACCAATTAAGGAAAACAGTCAAAGCTGTTTATTCCAACTGCAACTGATCTGACTTTTCATAATATAAACCATACACGTTTCTGAGCACACTCTAAAACAAAAGGTTTGTTTCAAATAAAAGTTTCTTTCAACTGAAATTTGCACTAGCTTAAGAGAGGCATTGTTAAGTAAAATGAAGTACAATTTTCAGCCAACTTTCAAAATGCTTGGTTCCTGTCAGTTACTTAGGAGACTAACAGGAATATTCAAGACACATAGGGCTAATTTTTTAAGGAAGACTATTCTAGATTACTAACATAAAATAATCTATCCTTTTTAACTTCAAAGTACGAGAAAAATACATGCTGCATGATCCTTATTTTTTAAGGCTAATACAAAAATGTGTTCTGGGTTTTCTGCAGATCTTTAAGTAAGTTTAACAAATTAATGTGTTTTCCCTAGATGATTGAGAATTTGAAACAAAAATAAATACTGTTATGTTTGAATATAAGTAAACTGTAATTGTTGAAACTATCTTAAGATTTATGGAATTGTAAATATAGGTTCCCCCCAAAAAAGTATTTCTACTCTCCATAGCATTTAAGTTTTGAATCTAGTGTAGAGACATCTTTAGGCCCACTCTGCAGCAACTCAAAAAAAAAAAAAAAAAAAAAATAGCAGTTTGAAACTTGCACAACCTAAAGGAACAGGAACTGTCCTGTAAGAAAAGGGAGTGGACAAGTGGTCTACACTAAACTGCTGAGTGTGTCCATGTACATTCTTAACAAGATTGACCAAAGCTAGAGAAATAATTGACACATGATGTAATTAATCCATATTCAATTTCCAAAGGACAAAAGAGAAGTTAAAAACTATCACTGTAATGTTAGGCTCCATAAACACACACAAAGAGGTTTATTTCTTTACTCTGGTTTTTTTACATTGTCGGCTATTAATTTTGTTTGTATATATTCGGCCAGTACTTTTTCCTTTCCATTCAAGTGTCAATCTCGGGGATTAAATTTCTTCCCTATTTAGCTGAGCAATCAAATCTGAAGAATGTATTCACTTTATAGGAACGGATGCAATGGTTTCAGTATTGGCTTATTAAACATTTTGCCGTCATTTCATTAACAGGATCTTTTACATGCATAACACCTCTGCGGGCGACCTGAACCCCGCAAATCACATTCCATTTGCAGGCGGCGACTGCACACAGCACTGAGTCATTCAGGCACCCGACTCCACCCTACACCTTATCCTCGCTTTCCCTTCCAGCAGGACCAGTTCCGCCCAGGCCCCAACCTCACTCTCGGAAGGGACGGGGCTCCACTTCACAGGGCGTTACAACAATCGGGGCTGGCAGAGGGCTTTTCGGTAACGCCTAAAAGGACAGACTCAAAATGTCCCTCCCTGAGCTTCACTGCCGGACAGCAATAAGTAAAACTCGGACGAACAGCAGCCGCAGAGTAGGCGACGTGCGCCCTCCAGCCGCTTCTCTCCCACGGTTCTCCCAGCCGCGCCCCGCACACACACGCTGCGCAAGCGCGCGCACGCGCCCTCGGCCCGGTGGGCCCAGAGGTCGGCAGAAGGTGGGAAGGGTGGGTAGGGGCCGAGAGCCGGGATGGCAGGCTGCGCCCGCAAATTTTCTCACCTCGGTAAACGGGTCCATCGCCCCGGAGTTCGCGTGTTGATTGCGAGACGACGGAAACGGTGGTTCAAATTCAGAAAAAGAAAAGTGAGTCCCGATTCAGTGTGTCACTTGAAGAGAACCAGAAGGCCGTGGCTGGGAGAACTCTCCCAAACTACTCTCCTCTATCCCTCAGCCTCCAGTGTCAGATTCGGCCTCCTGCGGCCGTTCAAATTTGAATTTCAGCGCCCGTACAGCGCGCCTGCGCGCGGGGCGGAGAGGACACGCCTCGGCCCGCCCCGGCTCTCCGTCACGTGGCTTTGACGGGCGCGGAGGTTCCCATGGGTGGCTGGCTTTTTCTCAGTCACACCCCAGCCCTGGAGGCCGGGATGAGGCAGGAGGTGCGGCTCCGCTCTGGCCGTCCTCCAGCCGCCTCGGGACCGAAGCCCCACCCCCAACGCTCGCACAAGCCACCCTGTTTAAGCTGATCTCTTGGAACCCGTGGTACTTGGACTTTCTTGCCTTCCTTCCTTCTTTAATATAGGATTAAGAGCCCTTGTGTTTGAAATCCCACTGCCCTTTTGGCCTTCTGTAGCTTTCTTTCCGCTCGCCTTCACGTCACCCTGATGGAGACTGCAAGCTTGCCCTCATGAGGGCCCTCCCTAGTGGGTCCTCGAACACTTGGGGCTAATGATCAGTGACCCACCCACCTGGGGCCCTGAAGACCTTTCTTATTGGGAAAATAACATTAACAGACTGTGTGTGAGAAGTTCATACACAGAACTCCTGTCTGCCTTCCTATTTGTTTCTTTAGAGCAGGCATGATCTCGAAGAGGGGCAGAGGGAGACAGAAATCTTGAGGCTCCATACTCAATGGAGAGCCAGACATAGGCGCTGGACCTTAAGACCCTGGGATCTGACCTGAGCAGAAATCAAGACCCAGATGCTCGATCTCAATCGTCTGAGCCACCCAGTAGATTCCTATTTTAAATTCCATCTAAATTTATACAGTGTTAGAGCTGGAAGGATTGAGAAGGCATCCACCTTAATCCTTTTACAGCCAAGAGCAAGGAAACCCTGAGACAAGTAACTCTTGTCCAGGAGAAATGAAAATCCCATTCTCAGCCCATGGTACCCTTTCCACCAGGAGATCAAACTGTGTCTCAATAATTAATCTTTACAGATTACTCGGAATTGTAAAATACGTTATATAATTACTGTATCAGATTCCTTTCTTATTTAGCAAGTCTGCTCAAGGGCTTGTGAAGACAACAGTTCTCGACTTGTTCAGCTGAAAAGCAACACCATGTAGATTACGGAGTCATTTACAGAGTGACTGCCTAAAGGCTGACCAAACCAAAACTATTCCTTCCAAGTTAGATGTTTTGGTATATTTAATAACACTTCCATCTTAGCATTCAGTAGACATTACAAACAGTATTTCACTAATAATCTCTCTGATTTGAATTTTGATGCTATAGGTTGCAGTAAAAAGAATTCTGAGTGTAGAGTAGGAAGAAATTGCTTGGGGTCTTGGCTCCTATAGGACCATGTGATCTTAGGCAAATCATTTAACCCAGTATTTTTTTAAACCTTTTTGGGAAGTAATGGGCCTTTTAAAAAATACAAGTAAAGCTGACCCTCTACCTAGAAAAATGACCATTTAATCATAAAGTATTTGACATAGAATTTTGTGAACCTCATGGTCACCAAGTTAGCAACTCTTTTTAAATTATTTTAAATGTTTATTTATTTTTGAGAGAGAACCTGCATGCACACGTGTGAGTGGGGGAGGGGCAGAGAGAAAGGGAGACACAGAGTCCCTTGCAGGGTCCAAACTCTGAGCTGTCATCACAAAGCCCAACCAGGGGCTCGAACCCATGAACCATGAGATCATGACCTGAGCTAAAATCCTGCACTTAATCGACTTAGCCACCCAGGCGCCCTTCCAAGTTAGTAACTTCTGCTTTAGCCTCTCTGGATTTTGATTTACTCATCTGTAAAACAGGAATAATCAACTGTGCTGCCTTCCTCAGAGTTGTCAGGAAGATCAGATGAAAATTAAATTGAGAGTTCCAAAAGTATTCTGTAATAAGGCACCACCCAAGTGTTTAGTGTATCAAATTATTAATATTTAACTCCAAATATGCTACTTATGCTCCAAAGTAAAAATGTTTGAATTTTTCTCACTGCTCGACAGGAAAGGGGTGTGTGTGTGTGTGTGTGTGTGTGTGTGTGTGTGTGTGTGTGTGTGTTGGAGAGGAGGGAGAAGAGTGTGTGGTTTAAACAACATTGGAAAAGAAGTCATTAGAAATTTACGTAGTCTTTGTGCCTTCCAGCCTTGGCTTCTGTGAGGCTTAGATTCTTTATAACCAGATTCTAGTCAAGACTAAAAAAGATGCATAAAGCACATAGTGCAATATAACTACTCCAAATATTAGTTTATCTTTCTTCATGTCTTTTAATCTTTACACTGATGACAATTGATGACAGCAACCACCACAATAGTTACAACTTGTTAAACACCTACCAGCTACCAGAAGCTGTGCTAGATACTCAAGTCTACTCTTCCTAGAGTACAGCGACTGTTACATAACATGTCACCTTTTTTCCATTCTTACCCCCTGGTAGTTCATTCTTCAGTTTATAAGCTAGAATTACTTTTCTTCTTTTAAAACTTGTGTTATAAAATATTTCCAGTTTACAAAAAAGTAATGAATAAAACAGATGACTATCTACCCACCACCTAGCCTAGCCTAAAGAAATAAATAATCCTATACTTGAAGTCTCCTGTGTGTCCTTTCTTAATTCCATTCACGTTCCGCTCCCCAGGGACAAAACTATCCTGATTTTAATGTTTTTCATTCCCATGAAATGTATGTACTTTTATTATATCTACATATATATCCATAACAATATATTGTTTTACATAAATTTTTTAACTATATCTTTCTGCAATTGTTTATTTTTCTGCTCAGTATCCTTTTTATGAGATTCATGTCAGTAATAGCTGTACTGCATTGATTTTCACTGCTGTATTATATTGTATGAATATACTTGCAATTTGTGTATCCATTATCCTGTTAATGGATGTTTAGCTCATTTCAAATATTTCATCCCAAAGATTCTGTGATGCCATAAATATTTTTTAATGTTGTATTTTTATTTATTTTTGAGAGAGAGAGAGCTGGGGAAGGTCAGAGAGAGAGGGAGACAGAGAATCTCAGCGCAGAGCCCAATGCAGGGCTTGATCTCATGAACCATGAGATCATGACCTGAGCTGAAATCAAGAGTCAGACACTTAACTGACTGAACCACCCATGCACCACAATGCCATAAATTTTTCATGTCTCCTTATATACACATGCAAAATTTTATCTAGAGTAATATACCTAGGAATTAGAGGATCATTTCGATAAACGTTTCAATATTATTGCCAGATATTAAAAATAAATTACTGTTCAAAATTATTGTCACAATTTTTAACTTCAGTCAGCAGTGCATGAGCATGCCTACTACTGCAGGGCCTCCCTAACTGTCAGATACTTTTTAGATTTTGCCATTCTAGTCTGTATTCACTTTTCCTATCACTCCTGATCTTGACCATTATTTCATGTGTTTCTTGGCTTTTCAGTTTTCCTTTTCTGTGAATTTCAACTCTATGTCCTTTGCCATGCAGCTATTTGATTTTTTCTTGTTGATTCATAGGTCCCCCACCTTGGGTAAAGAGATTATTTTTTTAATCTAATTATTTATTTTTTATAATTTACATCCAAGTTAGTTAGCATATAGTGCAACAATGATTTCAGGAGTAGATTCCTTGATGCCCCTTACCCATTTAGCCCATCACCCCTCCCACAACCCCTCCAGCAACCCTGTGTTTGTTCTCTATATTTAAGAGTCTCTTATGTTTTGTCTCCCTCCTTGTTTTTATATTATTTTTGCTTCCCTTCCCTTGTGCTCATCTGTTTTGTATCTTAAAGTCCTCATATGAGTGAAGTCATATGATATTTGTCTTTCTCTGACTAATTTCGCTTAGAATAATACCCTCTGGTTCCATCCACATAGTTGCAAATGGAAAGATTTCATTCTTTTTGACTGCTGAGTAATACTCCATGTATATATATATACCACATCTTCTTTATCCATTCATCCATCAGTGGACATTTGGGCTCTTTCCATACTTTGGCTATTGTTGATAGTGCTGCTATAAACATTGGGGTGCATGTGCGCCTTCAAAACAGCACACCTATATCCCTTGGATAAAAACGTAGTAGTGCAATTCCTGGGTCATAGGGTAGTTCTATTTTTAATCTTTTGAGGAACCTCCATACTGTTTTCCAGAGTGGCTGCACCAGTTTGCATTCCCACCAGCAGTGCAAAAGAGATCCTCTTTCTCCACATCCTCGCGAACATCTGTTGTTGCCTTGATTCATAGGTTTTTTGTTGTTTGTTTAGTATTTTCTGGAAAAATAACTCTTTTTGGCTTGTTAATATCTTTTCCTCACTTACGGCTCATCTTTTCACTTTAGGATATCTTGGATGTACATAAATGTTTAATATTAATGTAATTAGATCTATATTTTCATTTGGGCTTGTGCTTTTTGGTCTCAAGAAATCCTTCCCTACTCTGTGGTTATAAAGATGTTCTCCCATATTTTCTTCTAAAAAGTATTGTTTTCATCATTTTGCCTTTAAATTATCTAGATTGATTTTTTTTTAATGTGGATAACCAAAAGTCTTAGCCCATTCTTAATTATTTGCCCGTTCTTTCCCCACTGACCTATAATGCCACTCTTGTAATATATCAGCTTTTTATGGAGATGTAGGTCTATTTTGGAGCACTTTATTCTCTTCTACTAGTTTGGCTATTTCTCTCCCAATATCAAACTGTCTTAATTGTAAGTGTTGATATCTGGTAGATAAGTTAAAAATTAACTTGGCTTGGCTAATTGATTTGGCTAATTTGGCCCCTTGTTTTTACATATACATTTTATGATCAGATTGTCAAGCTCCACAAAGAGAAAAAAAAAGTCCTCTTGAGGGGCCCCTGGGTGGCTTAGTCGGTTAAGCATCCGACTTCGGCTCAGGTCATGATCTCTCAGTTTGTAAGTGCGAGCCTCACATCAGGTTCTATGCTGACAACTTGGAGCCTGGAGCCTGCTTCAGATTCTGTGCCTCCCTCTCTCTCTCTGTACCACACCCCGCCTCTCAAAAATACATTAAAGAAAAACAATTTTTAAAAAATCCTCTTGAGATTTTTATTGGAATTGTACTGAATTTATCACATATTTTGGAGAGAATTGACATCTTTGTGTTATTGAGCCTTTCTATTTGTGAACATGGTAGGTCTTCATTAATTTAGGCCTACTTTAATATTCTCCACAAATGTTTATAATGTGCTTCCATACAAAAATTTAAACTGATTGATTTATTCCTTTGTATTGTTGTCATTGCTACTTTTACATATAATATCTTTTTAACTATTTTTAAACTACTACTGGTATGTAGGAACATAAAAGATTATTGCAAATTTACTCAACTATCTTATTAGTTTTAGTAATTTATTTATAAAGAGGGATTTTTTAATGTAAATTATGCATTGTTAATTCCTTATGCAGAGCTAGTTTGTATCTTCCATTGCAATAATAGAATAATATCCAAATTCTTTATCATATCTACTAGGCCCTAAATAATCTGGACTCTGCTTGCCCTTCCTAATATCCACAAATATCACAATACTCTCCCTTTTTTTCACTAGGCTCTAACCTCATAGTTCTTTTCTGTTGGGAAAAAAAAAAAAACACCAAATTCCTTTCTTTTTCAAGAACTTTCTACGTCCTAGAAACTCCTTCTCTAGATCTACCCATATCTGTCTCATTAATTAAATGAGTGTGAGCTGGAATGTACTACCTCCTCAAAGACTTCCCTGATTGGGTGGCCACACCCTTCCTCTCTGCCTCACCGCCCCCCGCCCCCCCCCCCCCACTTTCCATCCTATTACTCTGATTTATTTTCTCCATTGCATATACCACTTTTGTGGAATTATTTTTGTTATGTATTTATGTTTATTATCTGCCTCTCCTACTAGAGGCTATGGAGTGTCAGGGACATGTCTTGTTTATACCACCTTCTGGGAATATGAGTTCAGTAGACATTAAATGATTGAGTATAAAATAACTATTATTCCTATTTTAGATATAGGGAAACTGAGATACAAAGTGATCAGACCATCACCTAATAATTTGAACTAGATCTGCCTGACTTCAAATGCTAGTTGTTTATACTTTTGACATTTCAGTTTATGTATTTATTTTGGTCACTAAAGACACAATAATGATTTAAATGTGCCCTTGAGCTATGTCTAAAGTCCTGAAAAATAGTAACCATGGTTTTCTCTTGGAATTTCTTTCTTTAAATAAAAAAATTCATTTTAACTATTAAGTTAAAGAAGTAAAAAAAAGAAATGCATGCTGTAATCACATGATTAGTAGTTAGACTATACAGTTTGGCCTAAATTATGTAAATATTTTAAAAATCATCAGAAGTGTCTTCCCTGTGAAAACTGCAACCTCTCAAGTTAGTTAGGTAAAGATCACAGCTTATTACATTTATCTAAGAATAGAATCAAGACATTGTAGATTAAAGGTGATACAAGTAAATGAGTATTTGCTCCTTCTAAGATCCTTTTCAACAAAAGAAATATTCTGTGTGTCACAGATAAAATTGATAGAGGGCTAAAAACACAAAAATTTGAAAGCATTTACTCAATAAAGACACTCTAAACATTGTATATTTACAGTTACTATTTCAAAACACATTCACACACATTCTCATTTCATTCACAAATGATACAATGATGTAAATATTCTTATTTTTACAGGGAGAGAAAAGGCCAAGGTCTAACCACAAGGCAGTGGCAAGAAGGATTAAAGTCAAGTTCTCTACTTCAGGTTATCTGGCTGAAGGGCCACTTCTTTTACACATTTATTATAATGAAGAAATAAGAACAATCAAAGGATGTTATACATGTTACTGGAAAGGGCTGTTTTAGTTGTTACGAACCCTGCTATTAATGGCCCCTAGCATCACATTTTAATGGTTCTTAGTATCAGGTTTTTTTTCTTTTCTAATTTAATTAATGAAAATGTTTCATATTCCAAAGTGAGGGAAAACAAATTGTGCTTTCTGAACATATTGTATTGTTTTTAAAACCCAGTGTAACTACAGACATATTTTCTTCACTCAATAGACTATTCTCAAAATTTACACAGCTTTAATCTCCTTTTTTACTTTTCCAAGTGGTGAATAAGGATATGAAGAGAATTAATATTTAAAGGACTATAGCAAATCTTTTATAAAGAGGAAGAACTCTTTTATGTACTTATCACATTATAATTTATATATTGATAATTTTACATTTCCATACCTAGACTTTTTAAGTTATATTCAGAGAACCAATATTTAAATTTTTAAATGGTGCATATTAAAGAAGAGCAGTTATTAAATATTACAAAGTAGAAGCCAATGCTTCTTAAATATCAAAATCTCTCTATTGAACATCAAAAATTAAATTTGATATGAGGAGATTCATTGTACTCCATTGATGTCTGTCCTGAACTTCTTTACCTCCCAAACACTTCAAAATTTCTCTTCACATACTACTTTTAGACTATGATTCTTCTACTCTTTCATTAATTCACAAATTGACACATTTGGGCATTTGTGACATCCACCTTCACTTCCCACTTCCCCGCTTCTTGCAGTTGGACATCATCCTGGTCTTCCTCGGCACCATTCATGCCTGACATGTAATAGGCCGTCAAGAAATGTTTGCTGATAAACCTTCAGTGATTACAGTCTCCTACACCCTGACCTCACCGTTCCTCAGACCTTCCAACTATACTGATGTCCTCTTCTCCTCTGCTCATCTGTCACATGTATGGCCACACATGGATGTTAATCAACACTTGGAAGTGCTCCATCTCTAAGATTTCAAACCCCAAAGCTGGCCTCCTGATTGTAATCTTGAATCTTTACCTCTTCTCTACTGCTGCTCACTCTTGCTAACCCTGCAAGCCCTCCTAACCCTAACCTTCAGTCCATTCTCCTTTCCCAACTTTTGGTCACATTTAAAATGTTACAGCTCATGCTTTGTATTAGCCCTGACCTTCCACCTTGCCCTTTTCTATGAGGCCCCCTGCTCAGTAGTTTTGCCTAATCAATTCTTAAAAGGAGGCTTAGTGAAAAGGGAGTTTTAAAAAAAGATAAGAGCGGGGCGCCTGGGTGGCGTAGTCGGTTAAGCGTCCGACTTCAGCCAGGTCACGATCTCGCGGTCCGTGAGTTCGAGCCCCGCGTCAGGCTCTGGGCTGATGGCTCGGAGCCTGGAGCCTGTTTCCGATTCTGTGTCTCCCTCTCTCTCTGCCCCTCCCCCGTTCATGCTCTGTCTTTCTCTGCCCCAAAATAAATTTAAAAATGTTGAAAAAAAAAATTAAAAAAAAAAAGATAAGAGCTGGTAGGGATCACCTAATTCAGCCCCTTAAAATAGTACATGAGGAAACAAGAAGATTGTGACTAGTCTAAGATTTCTAGAACCTATTATTGGCCCTTTCCAGGTCTCTCCCCCAAACATCGCCTAGCCCCCTTTGTGTTTTATCTGTTCCCTACCCAGCCAGTCCCCAAGGGGAACCATTTCAATACCATTTTCCTTGGGCCCTTGTCCTTCTTGCTGCATCTAATTTGCCAATTTCTAACCTTCTATTTTTTTCTATTATTCTTGGCTTGCTGAGCATTGAGTCAGTTCCATTTCAAATCTATCCCAAGTAACTGGATGTTTCATGTTCTCACAATTCTTTCATTCTTATCCACTTGAATACCTATCAAATTTTCTATCGGTTTCCCACGCCACTCTTTTAACTCTGCAAACGAGTTTACTACTCACTTCGCTTAATGTTTAGAGCCAAGGAAAGTGCTCAAAAAATAGAAAACTCTCACTCACTTGCTGTTTCCTGAACATAACCCTACTCTGCTACATCCCTTGTTTCTCACCTTGATCCTGCTACTGAAATGCTCCCACAATACCTTTGGATATCTATATGAGGCCAGCTGAATATCATGTCTTAAAAGACCCCACCCAGCCTACAGTGAGGTCATTTTCTACAGTGGTACTCAATTTGCACCACTTTATTTTGATACAATTTCAGACTTAAAGTTTCAAAAGTTTTATACATATACACATAGAAAAAAGTAGAACAATTCCAGGATGCCTTTCAACTAGATTCTTAATATATTAAAATTTTACTACATTTGCTTTATTCTCATTCCCTCTCTTTCTCTCTCTCCCTCTCTCTGTACATGCACACATACACATACACACACATATTTACATATATACATACATAATCTGAAGTATTTAAGGGTAAAAGGGCATCATGTCTGCCAGCTAATCTTAAACAGGTCAGAAAAAACACTTGTATGCACACATATATACAGATATTGTTGTATAGTTATGTATATATTACTCCGTGTATATATGTGTATATACGTATACTTGGAAAAAAGAAACAAAAACAGAAAACCTTTGTTGGATCCTCTTCCTCTGCTCCACAACTGATGACTAAGAACTCTAAATTCTAGCTTGAGCTCTCCTATCTGCCTACACACACTCCTTCGGTAATTTCATCAGTCCCATTGATTTAAAATGCTGCCCCTATACTGATCGCTCCCAGATTTATTTCTTTAGCATAAGCTCTTCCCTGAGCTCTGAACTCTAATATCCAACCACCTATTTGCAATCTTGACTTGGACTTCTAACTGGCATATTAAATTTAACCAAAATAGAATTCCCCACTAAACCTGTTTTTTCCCTAATTTTCTTCATTTCCATACATGATACTACTATCCACTCAGTTGCTCAAGCCAAAAACCTAGGAGTCACATTCAATTCCTCCTTCCTCTCCTCCCCACAAAGTCAGCCTGCGGATCAATTCCTCTATGTGCTGGGTCTCCTTCTTTCCCTTTGTACTGCTTTCATTTCCACTCTAAGTCACCAGCACCCTCATTTGGCCCACTATAAGTCTCCTATCTTGTTTTCTCACTTCCATTCTCAACCTCTTATCCATTGTCCTCAGAACAATCAGTGCAATCTTTAAAAACAAGTAAGCCATATTATGTCACTGCCCTGTTTAAAATGAACCAGTGGCTTCTGATTGCACTGAGAATAAAGTCCAAATTCCTTATGCTGGCCCCTGCCTACTTCTGAGATCTTTTCTTCTAACACTTTCCCCCAGCTCGCTGGACTCCAGTCATGCTGACCTTCATGTAGTTCCAGGATCATGGCAAGATCATTGCCATCTCAGGGCTTTTGCATTTACAAGTCCCTCCATTTAGAATGCTTGTCTCTCCCACCCACCTCACCCCAGCCCTGCCAAATTTACTATGGCTGACTCTTCTCCTTCAGATCTCGGCTCAAAAGTCTTTTCCTCAAGAGGTTTTTCCTGACACCCCCCTTACAAGTCACCATCTAGCATACTTTCCTGATTTACTGTACTTCATAGCACCTATCTGTATCTGTAATCACACATTTGTTAATTTGATTCTCGTTTGTTTCTCCCACTATAACATATGTTCCGAGAGAACCGAGACTCTTACCACAGCACCCTTGATGTATGTGCTCAAAGACTGGCTGATGTATGTACATCATGTTCACATATGTATGTATGCACTATGAGTAAGTTCTCTCAGGGTAGGTACTGTGTTCTTTTCATCATCTTTTTGCCTTGTATATAGGAGACACTTAAATATCTGTGAAAGGATTAAACTAATGCACATCTTGTTTTTTTCAAAATATAATTAAGATAGGCAATTTTTTTTGTCTGTTTAAAAAATATCCCTCCTCCCCCAATCACTAACAACAAAACATCCTATCAAAATAATCAGTGTTTCTCAGGATTTTTGTGCTCTTCTATTTTCATTGAGGTGAAAAGGAAGAGGAGGTTTCACAGAGCATTCTTTGATTTGTCTCCCACTTAAGGCTTTTCATTCTCTTGAAAAAGACATACTGAAAACATTCCATTCTCTCAAAACAGACATCCTGAAAACAATCAAGTGCCACTCAAAAAAATGTTGTTTGTTTGTTTTATTTATTTTTGAGAGAGAGAGAGAGTGTGTGTGTGTGTGCAAGCAAGGGAGGGACAGAGAGAGAGGGAGACACAGAATCCGAAGCAGGCTCCAGGCTCTGAGCTGTCAGCACACAGCCCAATGCAGGGCTCGAACCCACCAACCATGAGATTATGACCTGAGCCGAAGTTGACTGCTTAACCGACTGAGCCACCCAGGCACCCCCCCAAATTTTTTTAGAGTCACAGAAACTATTTTTTGGATTTTTTTTCCCTTTTATGAGTCAAGGAACATTATTTACAGCTTGCCCTGAGGCTTCTGTTAATGTTTGTTAAGGATGGGGTGTTGCAATTAGAGTCGCTCTGTTCTCCTATAAAAGCAGATTGCTGCAGAATAACTTTCCTCAACTGCTGTATTTTCAGTGACACAGAATGTTATAAATTGTTTCCAATAAACAGGAAGGAAAGGGGCACCTGGGTGGCTTAGTCGGTTAAGTGTCAGACTTGGGCTCAGGTCATATCTCAAGCCCAGCATCGGGCTCTGTGCTGACAGCTCAGAGCCTGGAGCCTGCTTCAGATTCTGTGTCTCCCTCTCTTTGCCCCTCCCCAGCTCACGCTCTGTCTTTATCTCTGGCTCTCTCTCTCTCAAAAATAAATAAACATAAAGAAAATTTTTTTAAACAGGAATAAAAGTCAAAAGTATTTTCTAGAAGCTTCTCTTCCCCCCTTTTTGAAGTCTCCTCTATAATTTAAGTGAGGGGCACCTGGGTGACTCAATCAGTGAAACGTCCAACTTTGGCTCAGGTCATGATCTCACAGTTCCTGAGTTCAAGCCTTGCATTGGGCTCTGCCCTGACAGTGCAAAGCCTGCTTCAAACCTTCTATCCTCTCTTCTTTCCTCCCTCTCCCTTTGCCCCTCCCCCGCTTGTGCTCACTCACTCTCGCTCTCTCTCTTTTTAAAAAATTAAAAATAAAATTTAGGGGCGCCTGGGTGGCGCAGTCGGTTAAGCGTCCGACTTCAGCCAGGTCACGATCTCGCGGTCCGTGAGTTCGAGCCCCGCGTCAGGCTCTGGGCTGATGGCTCAGAGCCTGGAGCCTGTTTCCGATTCTGTGTCTCCCTCTCTCTCTGCCCCTCCCCCGTTCATGCTCTGTCTCTCTCTGTCCCAAAAATAAATAAAAAACGTTGAAAAAAAAATTTAAAAAAATAAAATTTAAGTGAATACATGTGATTTGAATGTTCTAATTTATTTTAGCTACTGAGATAACTTTTTAAGAAATTAAACCTTTTCTCAGTTTCAAGCATAATATATATTTGATCAGCTCTCACCAAAACGAACCTTTTCTATAGAAGATGAAATAGAGTTATTTGTCTTTCCACTAGCATTTGCAATACTTATTAATTAGCAGCTTTCTCCAGTTGTCCCCATCTCTCTTTTCCTTTTTCTTGGTCTTTACTACACAGCTCCACCATTCAAGGTAAATGATCAAATGTATTCTAAGTATCTAAAAAGGAAGGTATTGATCTTTTTTCTAAAACCAAAACAAAAATGATCCTCTCTTATTACAGAGATATTTTGGCTGACTTTTTTTATTCAGTAACTCCATCGATTATGAATAGTTTACTCTGTAGCATGTACATGGATATACAGATTAACATTTGAGTTAAATAAAAGTTACTATTAAATAAGAAAAATATAAGCTTTTTACATAACAAAAATCTTAGCACACACAAAAGAATAATATTTCTATCAAAATTGCTATTTTTCCATCATTTTCATATCTAAGACCTGAATGGAAGTCATCATTAAAGATAGTGATCAAAATGATCCACAATATAATATTGGTAGTGTATGTAAAAATGACTATAAACGTAAAATGAAGAATAATGTTATGGTAGGATAACTACAATGACATCCTTGGATAACATTGGAAAACCTTAGTTTAGTCAAACTTTATAAAGAGGGGAAGTGTATCCTTAAATATAAGTTATTAAAGGCAGTTTTAATAAATTATTAACTTTATTTTGCGGTCAGTGCTTTGAAAATGGAGTAGTAACTGATAATCACATCAATCCTTTTGTCTCAATATTAACGGTTTATATAGAAACGGATATAAAGAAAGTTTCTCAGAAAGATGGAATTGTTCATTGTTCTGTCGGATATGTAAAAACAATGCTGACTCAAAAGCAGCCAAGTGGACAGCTGCAGATGCTGTACCCAATGGAAATACTAAGCAGGCATAGCACAAATCAATAATTAACAAAGCAGATGCACAAAGCTTGATGAGGATGAATAATTGCATAGGCAGGAATGGTAAAAGGAGCTGATAACAGTACTAGTTTTGTAAGAAATTAGATAAACTCTTTGTATTCACAAATTTGTTAGCAAGAGGACTTCAATGCCTAATGGTACACAAAGAATATCTTTTCAGAATGGTTTGATTAAATTGATATGCACCTTTAATAACAGTTATCACTAAAAGTATTTAGAAATCAAAATTACCCACAAGAAAATATTGGTAGGGTGAACATAAAAATAATTTTAAAAGTAAAGAATGAAATAGTGTTCTAGGTGCGCGAACTACAGGAGCATCATCAAATTGTTTATTTGGGGAATGCTTAAGTTCAATGGAATGTTGAAGAGGGAGGTATACATTTAGTGTACATCCTTTTCTAACTTTAGTTTGTGTGTGTGTGTGTGTGTGTGTGTGTGTGTGTGTGTGTGTAAACCCTTTCCTAACTAGTCAGTAAGTTTCTTGAGGATAAGTATCATGTTTTATAATGTAGTCTAAAAGCACTAAGCTCAATGCTTTATGTATAAATAAATACCTGTAGAATGAATAACATATCTTGATTTCTTCAAAATATAATGGATATGGACAATATGATTAAGCATGCTTTAGTAAAAGCATTCAGAGTAAATTCTTTACGTAGATGCTGAATATGTGACTTGGAAACATCTTTCAGGAGTCTTTATGTTTCTGAGAAATTAGTTCTTAAATTGCAGTGACTTTAATAGATACATTTTATAGCAAACTTGGAAAACATGTGTCCGAGTTTTAGGTACATAAGGAATTCAGGTTTTTAAGGTTCATTTATAGGCTTTTTCCTTGGGACATATGTTGAAAGAATAACTGCCCTTGTGAATGCAAGGAGTCATTGCTCAAAACTGTTTCAAGTGCTTTAAACTGAAGATTCATTCTTTTTTTTTTTTTATGTTTAGTTATTTTGGGGGGCGGGGGGTGGGGGGTAGAGGCACAGAGAGAGGGAGAGAAAGAATCCCAAATAGGCTCTGCACTGTCAGCATAGAACCCAATGTGGGGCTTGGTCTAACAACTTGTGAAATCTTGACCTGAGCCAAAATCAAGAGTCAGTCACTTAACCAACTGACCCACCCAGGCACCCCTGAAAATGTATTCTTTATCCAGATGCCTGTTTTATATCATTCTATTTTCTTTGAGTTATCATTGAAAATACATACTTTCTATTATCTACTTATTCATTGATTCACAGATATTTATTGAGTATCTATTGTGTACCAGGTACTATTCTAGATGCCAGGAATATAGCAGTGAGGTAGCAAAAATCACTGTATTTATGGAAATTTTATTCTAGGGGTGGAGACAGACAATGGAGATAAATCAGTAAACTATGCAATAAGTTAGTGTTTGGTACTAAAGGGAAAAAAATATAGCAGAGAAGTACGGTAGAAAATCTGAGAAGGAAGTGGGATTTTAAATTGAGTGGCCAGGAAAGGCCTCACCGAGAAGTGACATTTGGATTAAGTCCTGAAGGAGGTGAAGGAGCTAGTCCTTTGGCTGTTTGGGGAAAGAGCATTCCAGGCAGGGGAAATCCCAAGTTACATAAGTCTTGAGGTGAAAGAGTGTTTGGCATAGTTGAGAAATATCAAGGAGGTCAGCATGTCTGGACAAGACCAAGACGGAGTGTGGTGGGACATGAGATCAAAGAGATGACGGAAGGCTAGGTCATAAAGGACCTCATAGGAAAGAAAGGAAGCCATTGAAGTGTTTTGCACAGAGTAGTGACATCTGACTTTTTAACGGGACCACACTGGCCACTGAAGAGGGCAAGGGTGGAAATAACTGAGATCATTTATAGTTATGGCTATAATCCAACAAGAGATGGTGGTGGCTTGAACCAGAATGGTGGCAGGGGTTATAATGAGAAATGACTGGATTCCAGATATATTTTGAAGATAGTATTCACAGGATTTTCAGACAATATAATGTGAGGTTATCTACTACTTGTGATAGTTCAAATGTCCACTGTTCACTCCTAATTGCTAAAAAAGATACAAATTCTCACACGTTCTCTGTTATTTCTAGATTATGATGTTAACATAACTTTTCTTTTGTTCCTGGGTTTGAAAACACATGTCAGCTACTTGTGTCCTGTCTCAACCTTGAGAAAGGGTAAAGAGAAAATGTGGCTCAGAAATTTGAAAGTGCCAACACTATCCTATGAGCTCCTCCTAGACTGTAAGCTCTGTGAGACCTATGTCATTTACCTTATGTCCTCCAGGCCTGCGTCAGAACCTTGCACACATCAGGCTCTCAAAAAATGTTCAATGGTGTACTCTCTACATTTCCCAAGGAATAACAAAGCAAAGGACAACATCCAGCCGTATCAATTGCACAATCATAAATTAAAATTTGTATTTTTAGTATTAAGGACATTATTCTGGGATATTCAACTTGGAAATGTATTTGAGCTTCCGCAAATACTGAACACCGTTCAATCTAAAGTTGTTTTAGCTTTTCCGAACCTCTTAACTAAAGGGCGGAGAAGACTGGCTTTGCAATACACAGCTGGGCTGTCATATTACACCGCCTCTCAGTTGTGAAGCTACCGCAGCATTAAGCCCTCTTGAACAGGGCACAAACGTCTTCTCTACAAGAATAATCAGACAAAATGCACGTACACCAGCAGCCGAAGAACCAAGTCTGTCCCGGGGCTTAGCCCACAAATCTCCGGGGCCACGGGCCTGCGCAGTGCTCGCCGGGGGTTGTAGTTTCCTTCCCTCCTCTTTCTTCTTGCGAACTCGGCCGCCGTTGCGCCAGCGCCCCAAGTGGCGGGCAAGCTCTGTGAAGCGCAGCGTACGCCGCGGCGCGGAGCGTTTCCTAGCAACGGGGGAGCGGCAACGTCACGGCGGTGGGTTCTTAGCGCAGCTGCCCCTTGTAGAGCCGCTGTGTGTACCTTCCAGCACCTGCGGTCTGCAGGGAGCGCTTCTCACAGCCTCCTGGTGCGCACGTCTTCGTCCGTCCTTGTCCGCTTTATCCTGCCCCAGGACGCGGAGAGCAGCCTGCCGCCGCGACCCCTCCTCTGAGGTCCCGGCCCGAGGCTAGAGGCAGTCCGGCCGGTTCTCGCCGGCCCTCGCCCCCCGCGCCCCTGGAGCCAGCCAGCCGCCCGCGGCCTCGGCGGGACGATGCTGGAGTCCATTCGCGTGACGGGTGAGTGCCCGGAAGGGCTGGCCCCTGTGCTGGCGGGGGCGGACAGTGTCCTCCCGGCTCCTGGCGACGGGTGTGAGGCGACTCGGGGCCCCAGTCGCCCCGGAGGCCGAGGAAACGGCTTGAGTGGGCTCCGCGCGCGGCCGGGGCGCTCAACCCGGCGCCCGGAACAAGTGCGTGGCGCGCAGGAGGTGCTCAGGAAAATTCGCGGAGGGAAGACAGAAAAACGGTCCCTTTTCCTTTTGTCGCTTATTATCAGTAAGCACGTGCCATGGAATCTAGGGAAGTGAATCATAATCGACAGATTACTCATCCTACAAATGTGCGCTGTAAATAAGCCATTTCAAAGCATATTAGCTATGTAGTTAGGCATTATACTGTACTGGCGTCTAATTTTCTAGAATGTTCAGAAAAATCAGAGCTAAGCAAAAGAACACATTCCGGTATATGAGTATTTATACAGTGTTTATTTCTCTCTGTTTTTTTTTTTTTTCCCTGTGCTTTTATTTTTAAGTCAGAACGTTTTGGGTTAATACTATTAATAGGTCACTTTATGGTATGTATGATTCTAAGCAGAAGAAATGGGTGTTCAGACCCCAGGTCAGAAAATTTACTTGCCTTTTATATTATTTAAAAAATAGGTATTGATGTTAATCATTTAAATATTAGCTTACGTATTAGAAGAGTTCCCCTAGGACATTATTCTGCCTTTAATTCTCTGTAACATTTCTGCCAGACAGGGTTTTTGGTAGTCCAGTATCATGACGAACAACAGTAAAGGGAAATGCTTAATCTGCAAACTAGTGTCAAGGCCAGAATTTTTTAGTTTCAGGCACTGCAGTACCAAACAGACTATTTTTAAATTCTAAAGTTTTAGAGTTAGACTAGTTTTTAAATTCTAAAACTGAATTCTTTTCCAGTGAAAATACTTGTGGTCTTAATTTTATGCTGTTTTATTTCATGATTCATGTTTTAAAATATGGAGCTGATTTTGTACTTTATCTCATTGTTATTTGTGTTGACAGGAAGCGTAAGAGTTACAGGAAGCAACTTAAATTGGCATTAGTTTTTTAAATGTAATTTGATGCAGATACTATTTTTTCACCTTAAAATACAGTGAAAAATTTGAAAGTTACTTAAAAATACCATACCTTCTTTTTGGGAGCAGGTACTAGATACCCTCCCTCGCCCACACACCCAGTTGTGACAACCAAAAAATGCCACCAGACATTGTCAAGTGTTCCCTGGAGGGCAAAATTACCCCCCCTTTCCCATTGAAAGTCACTGCCTTGCAGAAAAATACAGTTTGATTTTGTCAAAGTGAGGGTTATTAGATACTGATTGAGAAATAATATCAATTATGATAATTTCCCCAAAGCAAAACAATCATTGTAGAGAGAGAATACCATTATGATATTAGTATTAGAAAGTGGGTATTCAGTCAGAATACCACTTAGATCCAACTAAGTGGATCTCCTGCTTTTCACTGTGCAGAGTTGGAAGTTTGAGGAGAGATACTTTAAGAAATAGTAGACTGATTCCTCTTGCCTCAACTCCCTTTCTGTGATTTAGTGGCAGAAATCAATCCAACTGTACGTGTTGCATACCCTGAGATAGGTTATTCTGCAGTGAATTTCTATAGTTCAGTAAGAATTAAAACAGCCATTTGAGAAGTAGAGCATCAAATTTACAGCCCCTTTAGAAATAATTGATCGGGTTATTTTTCAAAATAGTTTTTTTTTTTTTTTTCAACGTTTTTTTTTTTTTTTATTTATTTTTGGGACAGAGAGAGACAGAGCATGAACGGGGGAGGGGCAGAGAGAGAGGGAGACACAGAATCGGAAACAGGCTCCAGGCTCCGAGCCATCGGCCCAGAGCCCGACGCGGGGCTCGAACTCACGGAGCGGGAGATCGTGACCTGGCTGAAGTCGGACGCTTAACCGACTGCGCCACCCAGGCGCCCCTAAAATAGTTTTTTTTTTTAAATTTTTTTAAAGCTTATTTATTTTGAGAGAGAGAGAGAAAGAGTGCACAAGTGGGGAAGGGGGAGGGAGAGAGAGAGAGAGGGAGAGAGAGAATCCCAAGCAGGCTGCACACCACCAGTGCAGAGCTCAACGCAGGGCTTGAACTCACAAATTGCAAGATCATGACCTGAGCCAAAATCTGACGCTTAACTGAGTTACTCAGGTGCCTCTGAAAATAGTTTTTATATGGTACTTGACTAGTTAAAACAATAGTTCCAGAACCCTAATGCAAACGTTTTCACTAACATACCAGAAAGCCCAACTGGGACAACTAGAAACTTTATGAAGAGAATGTAGCTGAAAACATGACCCCCTTTTCCCTTGCTGTCCTCTCAGTACTTGTTGATACCTAAGAAGCCATCTTCTTCTGGTGGTTTTTAATCTCAGGATGGAAATAATTACTTAAATATTTCTGAAATCGCTTCCTATATGATATCTTACTCACTTTTGACTTATTAGTCATGACTTAATATAATTAAATATAACATTCTGATAGAGCTGCCGACTGGAGGAACAAAATAAGAAAGCTGTGTATGCTGTTTGAAATGGAATCAAATCAGAAAAGGGTTTTTTTTGCCTACTTACAGCTTTTTAAAGATAGTTTATTATACTAAAGCCACTAAAATGTCGATTCTAGAATATAGAAGTAATTACTGTTAAATTTACCTTGGAAATCCAAATTTAATGATTCTAAATACTTTCCCATTTACATTATTCCATGGAGTATTTCTGTAGGAGCTGACTATAATATTGAATTTAATAACAATACCGATAGTTAACACAGGCTGCTTACTACAGGTTGGCACTGTTCTTAGTACCTCATAGATATTACCATTTTCAATCTTCACACGAATACTGTGAAATATGTATTATTATCCTATTTACAGAAATGGAAACTACAGCACAAAGAAGTTCACTTGGTCAAGGTCACAACTAATAAGCAGCCAAGATTCAAACTGGAGAAGCTCCATTCCAAAGCCCATGTTTTCAACCACTAGGAAAGGCAGAACACTATTACAGTGACTATATGTTGATTTAAGCCACAGAGTTCAACATGAAGATCTCACTTAACATCAGTGGTGCATTATCTGTTAGTTGAGTCAAGATGTTTTTTAAGCTATTATCACAGGCAAATCTGTAAATAATTTTTGCCTGGAAAGATTGAATTTCACTTGAATATAAAATTGTTTTCAAAGTAGAAGACATCTAGCCCATTCAGTGAGTGACAGGAAACTGTAAGAAGCCTTATAAGAGTATATTAATATATGATTTCCTACTGCCCATATTTTGTATGTTATAAAAGAAGTGATAGAGTCATCTGGAAATGAAGCTCCTTTCTAACAAAAGTGAGTGTTTAAAAATACTGGAGACAAAAGTTTTCTTAAGGCCAGTGTTTGGCCATCTGATATGGATACACTTAGGCGCGTAGCTCCTGTTTGTCCTATAGCATTAGGCATCTGCCATTAAAACTTGTCTTCCACAGGGGTGCCTGGGTGGCTCAGTCGGTTAAGCGTCCAACTTCGGCTCAGGTCATGATCTCGCGGTCCGTGGGTTTGAGCCCCGTGTCAGGCTCTGTGCTGACAGCTCAGAGCCTGGAGCCTGTTTCAGATTCTGTGTCTCCCTCTTTCTCTGACCCTCCCCTGTTCGTGCTCTCTCTCTGTGTCTCAAAAATAAATAAACGTTAAAAAAAAATTTTTTTTTTTTTAAAAACTTGTCTTCCATATCACTGGTTGTTTCATTTTTTTCATGTGATCCTGGTATGATTTTCTTTCCCTCAACCTTCAGGCATTCAAATCCGGTATCCTTTCCTTTCCTCTTAAATACTGGTTACCTCTCAGGCCATCCTTTCATGAGCAAGTCAGTGAATGAGCAAAAACAAACACAGATGTTTGCCATAATGGGACTTACAATTTCAGTATTGGAGGAGTCCTTCATACAAACAAATGTAAAACTACAACTGTGACAGGTGCTTCAAAGAACCTTCCAGGGGAGGTTTCCGGAACAAGTGGTATTTGAACTAAAGGATGAGTGGGAATTAATCTGATGGGAAGAAGCACTCTCCAAACATAGGGGACAGTGTATGAAGAGGTGTTGTGTCTGAAGAGAGGCTGGTGAGTGTGAGGGATTGACAGAATGAAAGGAAGCTAGAGTGGACTGAGTAAGGGCGACATTGTGCAAGGAGGCAAGAGAGGCAGGGTGACCTGACGGTAAGTGACATCATATGCCACGGTCAGGAGTTTTGTCTTCATCCTAAGGGGAAAACCATGGGGAACTTTGTTTTCTGGCACATTCACTGTTGTTTCAGATGGTTTTTAAAACGGTTTCTTTTACCACAACCACCATTTTCTGGCATTATAGAATACCCTGCATATTTCTAACTAAAATAATAACACACAATTCCTGACCAAAGAACAACCGCATCACATTATAAAGAATCATTGTTACTAGTTGAGTAACACTGAAGTACTCCTAACTGGGATTGTGACATTTTTGGGAATCCTGAAGTAAAGTCAATTTTCTCAGTTCCTGAATGACATGAGCAGTGCCTTTTCATCTCCTTTTTTAACTTACAGTTGAGAAACTATATGGGGTTCTGTTGAATTCAGAGATGTTAAAAATAGTAGATTATCTGTTATAAGGCAAATTGGGAAATAAGTATGTCTTCAAAGATACTGATGTTTTCACATATCTTAAAAGATTAAGGTGTGGGGCTCCTGGGTGGCTCAGTTGGTTGAGCGTCCAACTCTTGATCTCTGCTCAGGTCATGATCTCACAGTTCGTGAGTTTGAGCTCTGTGTCGGGCTCTGCCCTGGCAGCAGAGAGCCTGCTTGGCATTCTGTCTCTCCCTGTATCTCTTTCCCCCTCCCCGCAAAAAGATTAAGGTGTAACTTACATTCAGTAAAGTGCACAAGTCTTAAGTGTGTAACCCAATAAATTTGTGCATATGTAACCACTGCCCAGAAGAAGATAGCCTCTTCCTAGGTTATAACCCATCCCTCAGTGGTAACCACTATTCTGACTTCTAACACCATAAATTAGATTTGCCTGTTTCTGAGCTATGTAAAAATGGAATTATACTGTATGTACTCTTTTGATCTGGCTTCATTTGCACAGTATTGCCTGTGAGATGCATTGTATTGTTGCTTGCACCCTTAGCTGCTTTTTCATTGCAATGTAGTGTTCTGTTATACAGGTTACCATAATTTATTCATTTTTTTCTATTCTTGATATTATATCATTTAAGTGATAAGCAACTACTTGATAAAGTGTTTATCTTGTTTTGGGACTATATTGTTTTGTTTTACCTTTTCTTCTGTTTGTAATCAATCTATTGTCTTATTATGTAAGATTATCCCATATTCTTAGGTTTCATAAATTCTAGTGAACTGTATGAAATTGCCATTTTCTGAGTCAAAATTGGTTGAATGGTATTTTCCACCAGCCGTTGTTTCTGGTGATCTAATCTTCCTTTCAGCTGGGGAATCTCATAATTACTGTGAAACCTCACCTCTTCACAGTCATGAAAAACAAAGTTTAGTGAGTCCCTCTCTCTTTCCTTTAGATGAGGAACATGAGGCACTGATGGGCTTAATGATTAGGCTAATATTACAGAGAGGTGATTGAAAGAGCTGAGGATGGAAGCCAGGAATCCTGGTATCCTTTTCACCTGTTCTAGAAACAAATTAAGCTTTCATTGTGTTGGTAATTTCAGTATATTCACAAGTAGGTGAATATACTGAGTATCAATTTTAATGTATTATTATTTCCTTTTTTTCCCCCCTCAATATGGGTAATCAGGTTGGTATGAATGATTTCTTTGAGCAACAAATTATTTTTGTTTACTCTAAAGTTGTAGTGAAGAAGATTGCTGATGGCTAAAATGTCACATTACATAGTGACTTTTAATATGAGAAAGTAGGACTGATTGCCTTATTTTCTGAGGGAAAATGAGTACACTTCCCCCAAAGAAGCCTGTGTATGCTTTTTAAAAGTTTGATTTTTCAGGGGTGCCTGGGTGGCTCAGTGGGTTAGGTGGCTGACTTCGGCTCAGGTCACGATCTCAACGGTCTGTGAGTTCAAGCCCTGCCTCGGACCCTGTGCTGACAGCTTAGAGCCTGGAGCCTGCTTCAGACTCTCTGTCTGCCTCTCTCTCGGCCCCTCCCCTGCTCACACACTGTCTGTCTGTCTGTCTCTCTCTCTCTCTCAAAAATAAGTAAACATTAAAAACTATTTTTGAAGTTTAATTTTTCATTAAAAATAGACCTACCCTATGACCCAGCAATAGCACTGCTAGGAATTTACCCAAGAGATACAGGAGTACTGATGCATAGGGGCACTTGTACCCCAATGTTTATAGCAGCACTTTCAACAAAGCCAAATTATGGAAAGAGCCTAAATGTCCATCAACTGATGAGTGGATAAAGAAATTGTGGTTTATATACACAACGGAGTACTACATGGCAATGAGAAAGAATGAAATAATGGCCCTTTGTAGCAACATGGATGGAACTGGAGAGTGTGATGCTAAGTGAAATAAGCCATACAGAGAAAGACAGACACCATATGTGTTCACTCTTATGTGGATCCTGAGAAGCTTAACAGAAACCCATGGGGGAGGGGAAGGGAAAAAAAAAAAAAAAGAGGTTAGAGTGGGAGAGAGCCAAAGCATGAGAGACTCTTAAAAACTGAGAACAAACTGAGGGTTGATGGGGGGTGGGAGGGAGGGGAGGGTGGGTGATGGGTATTGAGGAGGGCACCTTTTGGGATGAGCACTGGGTGTTGCATGGAAACCAATTTGACAATAAACTTCATATATTGAAAAAAAAAAGTTTAATTTTTCAGGGAAAAGAAGGAGAAGATGAAATCTTACTGGCTTTTTATGATGTTTTTATGCATGTGTAAAAGTCATTTTTTAAGTAAGCAATAATATTTAAAATTTAAAAAACAGTACTTTAGGGTCTCTCATAGTAGTACACTTTAATACAACTCAAATAAGATCAGTGTGATTCTGAGGATTTAATTTATATTCATCATGAGTTATTTGATCACCTGCCCCACTTTTATGAACTTCATGGGATATCAGCATTTGGCACAATTGGCGTTTTATTAAATAAATACACTATTGGCACTCCCAAACCCTACTCATCAGCAGATGGAGCTTAAAAAGTACTGGGGCTAATCCTCTCAGGTAGGTAATTAGCAAGTGAGCCGAAATGCTACAACTCCTGGTGGAAAGGGTTCTGTCCTACACACTCTGTCACCTCCCATTGAGTGTTTTTGGCAGATGGTTTAGGACTTTCATTAAGAATCCTGAAGTGATAGATTGTTTGAGGTGGAACAAAATTCTGAATTTATTAAAAAAAATTTTTTTTAATGTTTATTCATTGTTCTCTGTTGAAAAACAGCACAAGCAGGGGGGGGGGGGGGGGGGAGGGGACACAGAATCCAAAGCAGGCTCCAGGCCCCGAGCTGTCAGCACAGAGCCCGATGCAGGGCTTGAACCTTGAGATCATGACCTGAGCTGAAGCTGGATGCTCAACCGACTGAGCCACCCAGGCGCCCCCACAAAATTCTGTATTTAGTGATCACTGATGCCTTATGACAAAACAAAAGAACTCTGAGTTCAGCTCTGTAGTCGTATAGCTATTATGTTTTAGGAACCAAAGAAAGCATTTTTAAACTGAATTCATTTTTAAACAAATATATTCAACACAACACACCTGTAATAAACCATCAAAATTGGGAATTATTTAGAATAGTTTTATTCACTGATTTTAATTTGATGTAACTTTCTCTCCTTTTATTATGAAGACCAAAAGAAAAAAGAACCTGATTACCTCCCTTTACCTTCCTGGCTGTGCCTACTTCTCACCTGACTTTTCTGTTTGTGATACCCTTATTCTTATTGCAGGTTTTTTTCTCTTTTTTTCTTTTAGTGTCCATTTCATTCTTCCTTTCCTAATCACCTCTTGTCTCATAAACTTGTGATGTCTTTCTAGGGAAACTGACATTGTTCATGGGCATTTGGGCTACAGCCTGTGCTCTGGTGTTCCTTAGCCTATGTTTGCCAAGCCTGCCCAGTTTGGACTATCGGTTGGCAACATTTAAGTCTGAAACCCCTGAGGGACTGAGACCTACCGGCCTGTAACGAAAGTTGTGTTTGTTCTGTTTATTTTTGGCTGTTTTTTTCCATTTATTGAATGGCTTCTTTGTGTAATCAACCTTCAACATGACCCTGTATCTAGCTCCTACTTCTCATCTTGTGCATAGAATAGACATTTAGCCTCTGCATATTTTTGCTTTTGTCTTTAAGACACCAGAATTCAAATTTCACATATTGGCCTAGAAAATGTTAATTAGAGGGACTATTACCTTACGTATTTGGATTATTACCTGTTTTTTTCCTGGTATTTTACCAAATCTTTACCCTAAACTCTATGACTTCTAAGCTTTAAAAACTTACATTTAGGGCAGGGTTTCTCTACCACAGCACTATTTTAGAATGGATATTTTTGTTGTAGGAGGCTGTGCGATGCATTGAAGGATATTTAGCATCATTCTTGGCCTCTACCCAGAAGATGCCAGTAGCACCACTCCCTTGTTGTGACAACCAAAATGTCTCCAGACACTGCCATATGCCCCCTGGGGAGCAAAATTGCCTCTGGTTGAGAACCACTGGTTTCCCTGTTATATTTCCACTTCTGCAGTGACTTCATAGAACTGTAGAATGGTCCCAGAACTACAAATATCTGTTTATCTAGAATGGTTGGAGATGACCTGTTTAGGGTCGTGCCATTCATTCGTTCATTCATTTATACATCGTGCACTAACAATGTCTACCAGATCCATGCCGGATGTTGGAAAGGAAGAGATGAATAAAACACGGTTCTGGTACCTATCTTAGTACATCAGTGATTCAGATTGCCATGTCTCTGTACATGTTCTGTACAGAGAAAGAAAAGGTACAGTGCTGTGCTTATAGCTGACAATATTGAATAGCTGTTGATAATTGAATGAATGTTATATGTTATATACATAATAACAAGCCTGAACTCTAATTACATACACCCACTCTCAAATCATTTTGCTGTTTATTACTTTATTGTAATATAACATTGAACAAATGATTTAACATTTCTGAGGATTAAGTGATACAACATGTATAGTTTTCTGTGAAATCCCAAACTCACATAAATGTGTCAACAAATGGTATCTGCCATTATTGTTATTATTATGTATTACTACTCATTGTAGAGAGGATCCCTGAATGTCAAACCTTGAATGAGTGAATGACAGATGTACGTGGATAAAGTTTTTAAAAAATTGAAATAAATTGTTTCTTAGCAAGGCAGGCAGCTGTTCAAGTTGGCTAGCATTGAAGTTGCTTCCGTAGTAGGAGCCAAAGGTTGGGGCTAGAGGCATAAGGGTCCATGAGACTTGGAAAAGAGAATTGAGAGAATCATATGTCATTTGAAAGACTTAAGGTTTAGAAGCATACTTGGCCAGAGGTCGTATTTGTAGATAGGACTTGGGCTGGAATCTAGTTCTAATAAGTAGGATTTAAGACAAATTCAGACACTTCATCAATTTAGAATTGAATCTGAAAGTTAAGGGTCTAGCCGAAATCTCATGTTTCTCTTCACATTACTTTCTTCCTTCTCTGAACTCTGTATTTTCTGCTTTTTGCTTTTAAACTTATACTGTCTTGTATTACTATTCAAATCTTCATAGGCTTGTCTTGCCTTCAGAGCCAGATTGGAAGCTGGTTGAAGGCAGAGACAGTAGATTCATAAAGATGTTTCTCATAACGTATGTTTCTCATAGTACCTAGTTAGTAGTATTCCATGTATTTGTGGAATGAAACAATGCAGGTCAACACAGTTTTAAAGCAGAGCATGAGCGTCAGTATATGGGATGGTTTGTACCTCTTTAAAGCACTGTGAAATCTAAAGGCAAAACTGACCTCTCCTTAATTTACCATTTGATATTCTTATGTCTAGGTAATAACAGTTACAGTTTTTTTTCAGATTTGGCAAGGAAAAAAACCTTAATTTTCTTTTAACTTGTAGCCTAGAATTAAGAAAATCAAACAATTGAGTGACATTATGAAAACATGCTTTAACATACACATATCATTTATTTAATTTTAAAAATTGTTTCTGAGATAAATAAGGCAGTGTTGTCCTTCTTTTCCTGATAGCTATCTTTATTTACAACATCTAATTTCAAGATTGTATTGGCTTTTAAATGCCTTGGGTCTTGCTTTGATATTGTTATTTACTATTGAAAATTATATCCTTACTGTGAAATTATAGTTATTGGTAGAGTTGAATATTCAGATTACTTATGTGTATTATCTCACATTGATATTAAACTTTGATCATCTTAATGGCTTCAGGCTGAGAATTTTTAAAATTTAGCATATATATGCTTATATAGAAGTGACAATGTCTAGCATGACCAAAGCTTGGTAATATATTTAATATTTAAAATGTCTTTTCTAAAGATCGTTGCAAAATTATAAGGTTTGCAGAACCTTCAGAGTACTTTTTGTATAATAAGCAATTTGCTTCATCTGGTATCTTTGTTATTTCTTTTGTTTTGATTTTGTTTATTAACACAGAAAAGCTTCACTGGCCTGAGCAAGAACTTGCTAAGAAGTCTGTTCTAAATGCAGAAGAGTCATTGATCACTGACAGCAAAAGAAGCATTTCACATTTATCTACTGGGATACTAAAGGACATTTTCACAACTGGAACCAGTAGTTACAATGTTCTGCTACAGAGCAAAGAGGAGAAAAAGCATCATTCACAAAAACAGCCTTCCTCCACCTACTCCAAAAGATGTAGAAAGCCCAGCAAATCTCCTAGTTCTTCTCGTAGTAAAGATCTTCGCAAGATGAAAGCCCCAGTGCCTGTGATGAGCAGTGGTACTTGGTACTGCCTAGAAAGGCAGCCTGGTGTCTTTGTCACTAGTTCAGTGTCGAGTCCTATAAAGTTTACACATGATATCTCTGTTACAGGGAGCAGCATAGTACTGCCGCCTAAACCCAAAAACAAGGTAAAGCGACGCCATTTCTCCACTCTGCCAAAGCCAAAGCCACAGCCTCAGCTGTCTAGAAGTTTTGAAAAGGGAGATGACTTTTCTGGGAAGAAATTTTGTATACTGACTGCTATAAAGCCCACCAACTTGGAGAAAGAAAAACTGAGATTTTTCAAGTCTGACTATACCTACAATCCTCAGTTTGAATATGCAAATCCATCTCTGCCAAGTGTGTTGGCCAAACACAGCAATGCATCTGACCGATTTCTTAAACAGGTAAAACGCTACTTCAGTAGTGGTATTTCATTTTTATGTAACTAAAGCAATTATTTACAGTCTTATAAAAAGAAAAAAAAAAGAAAAAAAGACTTTAAAAAACATTCCAGTTATTTATATGTTATAGTTAACTCCCATTCAGTACATGTAAATATGTGATAGGAAATCTCCAGGTGAGTGCCATAGCCTATATGTAAACTATGCACTAGTCAGAATCTATGAAGAATCTGTTAGATAGACTTTGTGGCAGGAAGCAGCTATATTTGGAAAAAGCTTAAGATTCTGGTTCTAGGCTTTCATTTGGGAGTTACAGACATGTAGGCCATTAGCCAACCCAGAGACCAGTGTTATGCAGCTCACACTGTGTTTGCATTTTCCATTTGATTTTGAGGGCCTTAGGTAGATCATACAGTCTTTGGTTCCCCTATGCTATTACACTCCCATCTTTTTTAGGCTCCATAGGCATTTTGGAGAGCTAGACTTGATACTTGCCCATGAACTTCTTAATGCTTTGTTGTCATTGTTAATCATTGTCAAATAAATATTTCAGCACTCATTTAAAGAAGAAAATAGTGGAGTTTTAACAATTATTTTCAAGGTTAGAAAATCATGATGTGAAGGATATGAGCAACACTTTCGATATTGCTCCATTTAGACACGTGGCACATAGTTTTGTGTATTATGAGGCTTAAAAAACTTTGAAATCCTTAAATTTTTGAGGAGAAATTGGCTGATGTTTATCTGAAAGGCATAGTGTTGAGATGATAAAGGCAGACTACCTTTGGTTAAATTAACTTTCTGCACGCTTTTATAATACATGAGGTTCAACTTGGCTTTGTGAGTGATTGAAAATCTGTTTGTAGGCTAGGTGAAACTGCGTGGTTCCATTTGCCTGTGGTGTGTGCCCTATTTTAGCATTTTTGCTATAATACCGTTCCTTGGACTTGTGGCCAGCAGATTTTTGTTGTAATAAATGACAGAATCTGACAAGCCTTTTGAAGCCATTATGTAAAGCTTATTTTAGGATTATAATAATTTTAGTTTTGCTATTTATTTTCCTTTATTAGAAGAAACCTTTTCAACTGCTTCTCTAGATTTTTAATGGGCACTTTTTATTTAGAAGTGCTGAGATTGTACTAAATACTAATAAGGGCAACTATTATCTTTATTCCTGTTTTGGCAGTCATTTTGTGATTTTTATTTCGGACATTGCAATCGACTGAATAGGGATTTCACTCATTTAAAATTTATGATAATTATGAAAATGCTATTTGCTTTTTTCCCCATTAGTGCTGAAAGAGATGGCTGAGATTTACCTACCAATATTCTTTAATTTGGTGTCCTACCCTAAACCCTACCAATTGGGAAAGAGATTTCCCACCATTGCATCAAAATGAGTGTTCTCTCATTTCCCTGGAAGACAGAAAGATCAGCTGCTCCACAGATTGAGAACTGACACTGCTTGGCCTGTGGCTTTACAGTCTTTATTTTAACCCAATTCCGGCTTGAGGAGATAAACCTATACTTGGGTTGCTCGAGTAAATAGCACCAGCAGTCCTACTGGCTGTACTTCAAAGGCCACCCTTTGGGAGAATGCTGTCAACAAATGCCTAGTGTACTGTTTAAACCACTTTAATTGAATAAAAGGGATTCATTAGAACAAGGCCTCCATAAAATTTGCTTAAATTTCTATTTAGTATCTGAGTGGATTATGACATGATGTCATACATCCTTCCCCCGCCCCCAGCTGTGAAGCAAAAACACAGCTTCAGAGCTAGTCTTGGGATTCAGAAACATGCTACACAAGGGGACCAGGATAGCCAAGTCACCTGATGGTCTCTGGCCTCCACCCTCAAGGCCTTGTCGACCCCTAGCAGATAGTCAGGATCTGAATCCTTCAATGGAAGGCAGTCTGCACTGTTGTTGGAGTGACCATGGTCCTCTCCAGTGCACACATTGGCAGAACAGTGCTAAACTTTCCATGCACAAGATAAGTCTATCAGAATGGAACCAAAGCAGTGCTCAAGCTCTGGTCATTCTCAGTTGATTGTCCCATCAATGTCCAGGAGTTCCAGGATGCAGGTTTTTGTGATCTAAGCATTAGGTCCCCCAGGAGACAGGTCCGTGAGGTGGTTCATGGGGTCTAGCATGGGCTATTGGACTTGAATATAATTCCAGGTGGAGCCTGCTGAACCCTGCTCACCCTCTTGCTGACAGCCATGGTGGCCCTCACCTTCCCAACCCTTGAGTATTTTTAAACTTGACAGAAACTGAGAATATCTGTTTTGTGTGGCTCTGGACCTTTGCAGGAAGGAGTGCAGTGCTTCCTGGGAGTGGAAGAAGGGATCTGGGGTGAGAGAATGCTGAAAGCTGTTAAGGGTCAGGTGCATCCTCACCGGTGGCTTAGAAGTGGCTCTTCAGTGGTGCCCTCATACAGCAAAACTGGCAGCCAGTGCACTTTTTGTCCTACTTCCTGGGGGCTGACTGCCCCTGGGAAACCTAGATACCAAATCCATTTGGCTTTGCACTGTGCACTTTGTTGAGTAAGATTGGAAGTGAGAGATGAGAAGAGTCTTCAGGGTAGTAATAAGAGTCCTTGAACTATTTTCAGTATTTCCAGCAAGTCAAATGGAAATTATATATTTACATGATAAAGCCAATGGACAACTTAAGTGACTTGTTTTCTACCTCTGGCTGGAATCCTATCTCAGTGTAGATCCAGGCTAGCTCATGCTAACTAGAGGTTCTGATTAGTAGAGTGATATTTAATAACATTGGGAAAATAAGTCAACTTTTGTTTAGCTAGATAAGATAACGGTTGAATTATTTTCGTATGCATTAATAAAACTGGAGCAGTGGGGATAATTAGTGGTTGGCAAATGGGTTGCTTTTGTATGAGAGAAAGAAGGCTTTGGGGTATCAGGTAAAGACCTTGGGACGAGGCTCCTCTGGCTGTCAGGGAAGAAAAATTAAAGGTAGGTGTGCAAAAGCAGTTGATAGCAGGCCTGATACCACTGACTTAGAAAGGTCTGCTTGCAAGGTTGGCCTTAGTCTGAGAACTTGACTGGTAAACAGTTGACTGAAATAAAACTTTCCTTAAATGGTAAGAGTAGTCTGCTGTGCCTGAGTTGTGCAAACAGTGTTTATATTGGACACCTCTTTTCCTTTTGAGAGTCTGGAACTTTAGAACATGGTAGGCATAGGGGTGCTTCTGTACTAGTTCCCAATAAAAACCTTGGGTGCTGATCTGTAACAAGTTTCCTTGGTAGACCACTCTTTACCTGTTCTTAGAACTCAGTTGCTGGAGAAGTTACTTGTATCCTTTGTGACTTCATTTGGAGAGGACTCTTAGAAGCTTGCTTCTGGTTTCCTTCAGACTTTCCTAGATGTAAGAAATGGGGACTGGTGGGCCTAAGTTGATCTCTTAAAGGCATTTATTTCCAGTCATATTTTAGAAAAGAAGAAGAAAAAACTCTGTATTCAAATAAAACATCTGTTTCGGCTGCTGTATTTGCTGTCAGTTTGAGATTCCTGGTCAGTTGTAAGGCCTGCTTTCTGATATCTTTGTAAAGGTCCATTGTGTTACATTACTATTCACACATTGAGCCTGGGCCCTATATTCATATAATATTTACCATAAGCATGGGGTTCTTTGGCATTGTAATACTTTCTAATACTTTTTAGTTGTATGATATTTGTACAGAAGGCCAAGTAAATTAAGTGTATGCTAAGTTAGAAATTTTGCCTTGAGGGTAGCAGGGGAAGAGCGAACAAAAACATTTGTTCTCCATATACTTGTATTATTATGAAATTGTTGACATTGGCCTTTTATTTAAGGACCCTTGCTCCATTAAAATTGCTTTGAGGGGCGCCTGGGTGGCGCAGTCGGTTAAGCGTCCGACTTCAGCCAGGTCACGATCTCGCGGTCTGTGAGTTCGAGCCCTGCGTCAGGCTCTGGGCTGATGGCTCGGAGCCTGGAGCCTGTTTCCGATTCTGTGTCTCCCTCTGTCTCTGCTCCTCCCCCGTTCATGCTCTGTCTCTCTCTGTCCCAAAAAAAAAAAAAAAAAAACAAACGTTGAAAAAGAAATAAAATTGCTTTGAAATTTAAGGACAAAGTCACATGAACCATCAGTGTGTGACAGATTATAACTAGCATTGATAGACTACTTAATATTTGCTTGTTACTCTGATTGCTTAGTACTTTATAACTGTTATCATTTTTAGTTCCTCATATGAGGTGCAATACTTGCAGTTTTACCAGTTGAAAAAATTGACGTAGAGAAGTGTAGTAACTTTCCTGAGGTCACATATAGTAAGGTGCAGAACCAGGAGTCTGTTTCAAGTGCTGCTGACTTCCACACAATGGCATGTTGGAAAACCAGCTCTCAGTGTCCATGATGTAAATATGAATACTTCCACCATGATCAGTTTCAAGCAGTGTAACATGAACTGCTTGCAAATTAATAAAAATTCAGTCCTCACAAGCCAGAATGATGGGGCTCCAGCACACCACTGTTTCACAGTATGGTTTTAGCCTGGCTGTCCCTTTGCCACCCCCAGCACCCAAAGGGCACCAGATGGAAAGATCCTCTCACTTTGCTGGCAAGGATCCATGCCTCTGGCAGAAGCTAATTATGAGGACATTGAAGATATTTTTCCTCTTTATGATATATACTTATGTAATAGTGATTTTGCTGGTTTTTTTAGAACTGTGAGACAAAAGTATCTCCCAGTAAGGGCACCCATCGTCCTCTTTTAGTTATGACTTCAGTCTCAACTCAATACAGTGTTAATGAATGCCTTAGGAAGACTGGGAAGGGCTCCCCAGACAGGCTATCCATCCACAACATTATAGGTGTTGATTTCTCTCTTCCTGCCCTTGTGGCTCTGCCAGGGAACAAAGCAGCAACATCCCTTCCAGTAAGGCTCTGTACTATTTCTCTTTTACTATTGTCCTAACTGTTGCATTTCATCTGTTCCCTTTCTGCTTCAGGTGGAGTATACATAATCCAGAGTTGATAAGTGTTAAAATAAAATTACTTAAGTGTCTTCAAATGAAAAAAATAATGGAAAATAGTGTAAGGGGTGCCTGGTGGCTCAGTCAGTTAAGCATCTGATTCTTGATTTCGGCTCAGGTCGTGGTCTCACAGTTTGTGAGACCGAGCCTTGCATGGGGCTCTGCACTGATAGCACAGAGCCTGCTTGGGATTCTCTCTCTACCTCTCTCTTTCTGCCCCTCCCCTGCTCTCTTGCTCTCTCTCAAGATAAATACATAAAAGACATTAATCCATAAATTAAAAAATTAAAAAATAGTTTTCAAAAATTCCTTCTACAATTGAAATACTGTATCCAGTGTTTTGCTATTCCTAAGACTTTATGTATTTCAAAATAACTATTTGTAAGGATAGTTATTGGTTACCCATATTAATGGAAGGAAGCATTTATATGAATTAGTTAAAATAGGAAGATATTCCCTGCTCTCTCTCTGTGGAATAGTTCTCATGAAGGCAGCCACCACCTTTGCTTTCCTGCTGAAGACAGTGCTACTACACCAGCCATGAGTAATTCACTAGGGTCTGTAGTAAGTAGTAAACGCAGTAATAGAAAAAAGCCACAAACAGTGGCATGAAGTAGAGATAGAAGCAATGCTTAAAATCAAACATCTAAGTAAAAATAAAGCACTGAATTGATTTATAAAGAAAGAAAGAAAGCTTTTGAACCTCTGATTTGGTTATAGACATCTTGCATCATAACCTCTGGGGGAAAAGATGAACTTGGGAAAGATAGGGAAGTAAGTATTAAGGAATGTTAGTCTGGATAAAGAACAGACGTTAAAGGCTTGCAATTACTGGAAGAAATGTGCAGGTAAGTTTGCAAAATATTGAGATGTCAAAAACATACAATAAAACATCTTTATGTTTCTATTGTAGTATGCCAAAGTACTCCGTAGATGTGTACTTGTTAATCTTTATGATACCTTAAGATATAACCCTTTCAACCAATAGCAGAATGGATTTTAGCTGTTTGTAAGAATTACTATGTTAAATAAAAGGTTTGTCAGACATTTAAATGTAACTAAGAAATTGGAGAATTGCCTTCTTTTAAAAATATTCCTTGATTTGGGGGACGTGTGGGTGGCTCAGTTGGTTAAGCATCTGACTCCAGCTCAGGTCATGATCTTGCCCCACATCAGGCTCTGTGCTGACAGTTGAGAGCCTGGAGCCTGCTTCAGATTCTGTCTCTCCATCTGTCTATCTCTCTCTCTTTCTCAGAAATAAACATTAATATGTGTATATTTTTTTCTTTGATTTGGGATTGATTTGTAGGAATCTTGCTTTGTAGGAGAGAAATTGGCTCAGTCTCTGAAGTTTTCCTTGCACATTATGGTGTAGAATGAAAATGATTATTTAGAACTCTTTCTGGGACCTCACAGATCTCTCTCAATTTGAGACCTAAAAATATTGTGGCTAATTAAGTCAAGATTCTGTTTTGTGTCATATTATATATCCAGTTGTGTCATTTATTTTGTAAAAACTTCTGGTTCTTCTTTCACATTGTATATTAATCACAGAAAAGCTCAGTTTCCACAAGTTGTGTTAACTGAAAATTCTTTTACTTCAGATAACAGTGCTCTAATACAACATAATTGGCAAATAATTAGGTTTGCTAAAACTAATTTTCTTTTTTTTTTTTTTAATTTTTTTAACGTTTTTATTTATTTTTGAGACAGAGAGAGACAGAGCATGAATGGGGGAGGGGCAGAGAGAGAGGGAGACACAGAATTGGAAGCAGGCTCCAGGCTCTGAGCCATCAGCCCAGAGCCTGATGCGGGGCTCGAACTCACAGACTGTGAGATCGTGACCTGAGCCGAAGTCGGACGCTTAACCGACTGAGCCACCCAGGCGCCCCAAAACTAATTTTCTAAATAAGTGAAATTTGTTTCTCCAAGTACAAAAACCTAAAAGTTAGCCATTTCAATACAGTTCTTTCTATAATGTATATTCAGTATGACAGCTCAGGAGAATGCTTTTCAAACTTTAAGAAGATAACCTAATAGAGATGTAAAGAGAATAATCAAGGAAATCAGGAGCAAATCTGTTTTATCTTAAATTCATGTGAATTTTACATTATACTTTGTAATGTATCTTTATTCTGACATAGAAACATGTAAATTGCTTATCTCCAAGTAAATGTTAACTGCTAATTCAATTAAGCAAAGGCTGTCCAGACCAAGGAAAACTTGTTCCTGGGCCACATTTATCCCTTGGGTTGCCAGTTCACCACCTCCATTTTACCAGATCTATTAAATATAATAAGCTCTGTTGTACTGGGACCAATGGTTGGCATAACATAAAGACTTTTAATTTTAAGTGTGGTTCTCAGAAAACAGGTCTTGTGTAAATGGAATAGGTAATTCATTATATTAAAACACATGCTTTTGAATAATACATAAAATCATGTCATGTTCTAAAAGCAAGATGTGTTTATTTTCCGTTTTTGTAGGAAGCAACTTAATTGGAAATCAGACAGCTTCACTGATAGCAGGATGTCTTGACGCAACATTTCCTTGCAGCTAAGGTTTCCTTAGGCCTTATAAAAGGTTCCTTGAGGCTAAGGTTTAATTGTACTAATGTTGTAGTACTTTATCTTGGTAGACCTCAAGTCATTCAAATAAAAAGGGGAAGAAAAAGCAAGCCACCTTTAAATCTTACCTCTCCTTAGGTGACACAGTTTTGTGTTTAGCAAATCACAAACCTTTCACAGATACCTAAAATTGTGAGGTTTTCTTTTTTTTAAAGATTAAGAGTTTAGTATGTTCTGTATTAGATTGGAGAAGTGGAGTCATTTGTTAACCTAATAGCAAGGAAGATTTTTTTATATTCAGAGATGGAAATAGATCATCAGATTGTATGTCTTTGGAAGAAGCTGTGACCTTGATGACTCACTGAAACAGCATTTTGTTGATTTGCCTTTGAAATTTTGCCTAACATGCATTCTTAGGTTCTTAACAGGATCTTTGCTACAGAACAGCTTGAATATCTGCTTTTTCCTGATAGGTGGTAAAAGAAGAGTCTTCATTACTAAGCTGTTTATAAATCTCTTAATCCTGGTAGCAGTTGCCCTCTGATAGTCCCAGTCACCACTGGATACATCCAGACTACCCCCGGCCCTGACGATGCAAACATGCAGTGGGGGTGGGGGGCGGGGCGGGAAGAAGGCTGCAGGTGACATCTTTTTTAGTCCAACTGTGTTCTTTCATTTGTTCCCTTCATTGATGTTAGACTCAGTGTCTCAGATCACTCGATCTATTACATTCTGCATGTGTAGAATATATATGTTTTTAATACTTTTCTTATAATCTGGTCATAGTCTACAATTTCTATTTTATGGAAAACTGAATTATGTATTGGCAAAAGTATTTGCTTCAGTCTCCCCTGCTCTCCACACTGCATCAGTGTCTTTCTAAGATACAAGTCTGATGTCATTTGCCTTCCTGAAACACTTCAGGTCTCCTCATAATTCGAGATTAGGTCCGAAATCTGTAGCATGGCCTGTAGGTCTTTCATCTTTCATGATCTGGCTCGTGCTTACATTTCCAAGTCAACTCTGTAATCCCACAGTATCTTGTGGAAATTATCTAGCATAGCGTTTATCATGCTGCTATCCTCTTGTTTTTTTTTTCTTTTGTCTTCACCACTAGACTGAATCCATTGATAAAAAGAGTATTTTATTTATCAGCTATACCTGCAGGTTCAGCAGGACCTAGGGGAGACAGAGCAGCTATGTTCGCTGCCAGCCTGGACCTCCAGCTCCCACCTCCAGAAGGTTCTGTCCCCTCTCTCTTGAACAGTGGCCCAACTCCATCAGTGAGGAGTAGGGGCAGCTGCCTCCATCCAGGGTCCTACTCAACCCCGCCCCCAGACCCTGGACACCATGCTTGATCTGGAAGGGGAGCATGTGGGGCTTGGTAGGGAGCAGAGTCTCAGGGTTGATAGCTGGAGACCTCCTGAAGGCCTCTAGGAGTCTCTGTGCCAGAGGGCTTCTTCCAATCCCAGTAAGACTCTGAAGGAATTTGCCACATGGGAGTCAGATCTTGGTGTGAGGAGGGGTCCAGGTCAGGTCTGTGGAGCAGGAGGGGCGGACAGGCCTCCCCACTGCCCCCAGCCTGCTGTCAAAGGCTCCAAACCCAAAGACAATCCTGACAACCCCTCTACAATTCACAGGCTCCTGCCTAGGTCTGAAGGAGGTCCTGTGCTCCCCACCCAACTGGCAAACCTCTTCTTAATCTTCCCCTTCCTCCAAAAAGAGGAGACCCACAGACCCTGGGAGTGAGGAAGGCAGCATATGGGAGGGAAATGGTGAGATTGGGGACCCAGGCGGCTGCAGGAAGGCGGGACAGAGCACCTGCCAGGTCTGGGACCCCTTGTCTAGCCCTGCCGGGTGGGACGTTAAGGGGCAGGCCTTGCCAGCTGTTGGGTGTCTGAAATCTGGGTCTGAAGGCTGTGTGAGTATGCTGTGCACCATGCCAGCTGCTGGGTGACTCTCAGGCTCCCCACCAAAGGTCTACGGGCCCCGGGGCCCTGCATCCCCTCCCCAACTTCTCCCAGCTCAGCTGGGATGGAGCGCCACCTGCTGTGCTCACAAGGGGCTGGGGTGGGGGGCTCACCTGAAGTTGCCTTGGCCAAGCTTTGGGGGTCTGTTGGGCGATGCCTGGGGTTTGGGCGCACACTCCCTGGGTGCACCAGCCAGGGACCCAGAATCTAGCTCAGTTCCTGGCATTAAATAAATGAGAATTCTGATGCCTCTCCAGCCCAGAAACTCTATTTCACTTAATTTTGTATATGCTTCTGACACTATTCTTTCCTTTGTCCAGAATGCCCTCTATTTCCTCTAGTGGCCCACTTTTATTTACCTTTCTCCATCATCTCAATATTTATACCTCTATCAGAGTATTACTAAATTTTGTTGGTTTATGTGTCATCTTTTCCAGTCTAATGGTTAAATGGGGGCTTAGATTATAAAATATAAAAATAACAAAAGTATCAGTGATTAGGGGTGTCTGGCTGGTTCAGTCAGTAGAGTGTATAATTCTTGATCTCAGGGTTGTGAGTTCAAGCCTTACACTGGGTGTAGAGATTACTTAAAACCTTAAAAAAATGTATCAGTGATTAGCACAAATAAGATGAATGAATGAATGAATGAATGGCCCTTACTTTCTAGATGGTAATGTAGAAATTTAGTGATGTACTTTACAAACAATGGATCCATATTTGTGGCCCAAGGGTCAGGTTTAACCTGAATGTATGTTTTTTAAGGGGTCAACATAGTGGGTTTTTTTTTTTTTAATTGGAATGTAAGGATGAATCTATTGTTTCTCCCAGATATTACACTCAGTGGCTTTACAGAGTAGTGACTACTCGTAGCTAAAGGTATCTGAGTATGACTACTGCTCTGGTGTCCCATCAGTTTGTGGCTGCAGTACCTTAAATGGAGACCTAATGATCTGATTGAGTAATCCATATCTTAATTTGCTGCCAAGAAGTAGTAGTCACCATTGGAAAATTCATTTAGTATTTGGGATTTTGCTTTTCATTCTGAGAATCTCAAAGTACCAGAGGGAGTGTATGGGTGTGTACACAACTCATGCTTATCTGAAATAAGTATTTTCAAACTGATTTGAGGAATACTGCATGAGAAAAGAGGGTCACATAAGTTGGAAGACACAAAATGTTATATTCATCCCTGAGATTGACCATGTACAGCATCAAAATGAAGGCTTGGAAGAGTCTTGTTTAATTTTGTTTAATACAATATTTTCCAATCACATTTGGCCATAAAACTCTTAAAAATGATACCTTGTTAACCACTTTTCTACAGGAAACAGTTTGGAAAACACTGGCTTAAAGACAAGGTCTATATGATCTCCTAGGGGTTATTCAGTATTTGGATAGGTGGTGGGGGAAGAGTTCTAGGTGTTAGAATTTACTAAAAAGGAAAGTAATGAAGGGAGGGTTGGGACTGGATGGATGTCAAATCAGTTACTTTAAATTGTAAAATTAAAACCCAGCTATCTTCTGTTAAACCTGTATACAGTCATGTGGGAAATAGATTGCAAAACACATTCTTTCCTTTTCTCCTTTCTTGGTGTTGTCTCTAATTTCATCCTCACAACAACTCTTTGAGGTAAATGGCAAAAATTTTCATCTCCATTTTGCCTGTGAAGAAACTAAACCTGTGAAAAGTAAAACGACATACTCAAGATGACACATTTAGTAAGGCATTAATGTAAAACTAGATCTACTCATTTCTAGTCTTTCACAGTATCACCCCGACTCGTATCATAATAGTGTCCCTATTGTACACAGTTTTTCACTGAGTGAAAAGAGAGAAGGGAGATAGTTTTTCTACATAGGACTGTTGAAGTGGTTCATGATTGATGGTCAGATTTTCAAACTACTAAACAGTAAACAGAATTAGCAGGTATACCAAAAGCAGATCATTCACCAGAATGTTAAGATTTTTCAGAAAGTTTTTAAAATGATCTAAGATAATTCCAAGTGTTTTGTTTTGTTTTCTTTTTAAAGTAGGCTCCATGCTGGGTGTGGAGCCCAACACTGAGCTTAAATTTACAATCCTGAGATCAAGACCTAAGCTGAGATCCAGTCAGATGTTTAACCAACTGAGCCCCCCAGCACTGCATACAATGCTAAAAGTTTTATATAGAGATTTTTTATTTTCTGGATTAGTGGTTTAAATGTTACATTGTGCTATTGGACTATTCTTTATATATATATGAAACTTATTGGCAAATTGGTTTCCATACAACACCCAGTGCTCATCCCAAAAGGTGCCCTCCTCAATACCCATCACCCACCCTCCCCTCCCTCCCACCCCCCATCAATCCTCAGTTTGTTCTCAGTTTTTAAGAGTCTCTTATGCTTTGGCTCTCTCCCACTCTAACCTCTTTTTTTTTTTTCTTCCCCTCCCCCATGGACTTCTGTTAAGTTTCTCAGGATCCACATAAGAGTGAAAACATATGGTATCTTTCTCTGTATGACTTATTTCACTTAGCATCACACTCTCCAGTTCCATCCACGTTGCTACAAAGGACCATATTTCATTCTTTCTCATTGCCACGTAGTATTCCATTGTGTATATAAACCACAATTTCTTTATCCACTCATCAGTTGATGGACATTTAGGCTCTTTCCATAATTTGGCTATTGTTGAGAGTGCTGCTATAAACATTGGGGTACAAGTGCCCCTATGCATCAGTACTCCTGTATCCCTTGGGTAATTCCTAGCAGAGCTACTACTGGGTCATAGGGTAGGTCTATTTTTAATTGTTTGAGGAACCTCCACACTGTTTTCCAGAGTGGCTGCACCAGTTTGCATTCCCACAACAGTGCAAGAGGGTTCCCGTTTCTCCACATCCTCGCCAGCATCTGTAGTCTCCTGATTTGTTCGTTTTAGCCACTCTGACTGGCATGAGGTGGTATCTGAGTGTGGTTTTGATTTGTATTTCCCTGATGAGGAGTGACGTTGAGCATCTTTTCATGTGCCTGTTGGCCATCTGGATGTCTTCTTTAGAGAAGTGTCTATTCATGTTTTCTGCCCATTTCTTCACTGGATTATTTGTTTTTCGGGTGTGGAGTTTGGTGAGCTTTTTATAGATTTTGGATACTAGCCCTTTGTCCGATATGTCATTTGCAAATATCTTTTCCCATTCCGTTGGCTGCCTTTTAGTTTTTTTCATTGTTTCCTTTGATGTGCAGAAGCTTTTTATGTTCATGAGGTCCCAATAGTTCATTTTTGCTTTTAATTCCCTTGCCTTTGGGGATGTGTCAAGTAAGAAATTTCTGCGGCTGAAGTCAGAGAGGTTTTTTCCTACTTTCTCCTTTAGGGTTTTGATGGTTTCCTGTCTCACATTCAGATCCTTTATCCATTTTGAGTTTGTTTTTGTAACTGGTGTAAGAAAGTGGTCTAGTTTCATTCTTCTTCATGTTGCTGTCCAGCTCTCCCAGCACCATTTGTTAAAGAGACTTTTTTCCATTGGATATTCTTTCCTGCTTTGTCAAAGATTAGTTGGCCATACTTTTGTGGGTCTAGTTCTGGGGTTTCTATTCTATTCCATTGGTCTATGTGTCTGTTTTTGTGCCAATACCATGCTGTCTTGATCATTACAGCTTTGTAGTAGAGGCTAAAGTCTGGGATTGTGATGCCTCCTGCTTTGGTCTTCAAAATTACTTTGGCTATTTGGGGCCTTATGTGGTTCCATACAAATTTTAAGATTGCTTGTTCTAGCTTCGAGAAGAATACTAGTGCAATTTTGATTGGGATTGCATTGAATGTGTAGATAGCTTTGGGTAGTATTGACATTTTAACAATATTTATTCTTCCAATCCATGAGCATGGACTGTTTTTCCATTTCTTTATATCTTCTTCAATTTCCTTCATAAGCTTTCTATAGTTTTCAGCGTACAGATCTTTTGCATCTTTGGTTAGGTTTATTCCTAGATATTTTATGCTTCTTGGTGCAATTGTGAATGGGATCAGTTTCTTTGTCTTTCTGTTGCTTCATTATTAGTGTATAAGAATCCAACTGATTTCTGTACATTGATTTTGTATCCTGCGACTTTGCTGAATTCATGTATCAGTTCTAGCAGACTTTTGGTGGAGTCTGTTGGGTTTTCTGTGTATAATATCATGTCATCTGCAAAGAGTGAAGGCTTAACTTTATCTTTGCCAATTTTGATGCCTTTGATTTCATTTTGTTGTCTGATTGTTGATGCTAGAACTTCCAACACTATGTTAAACAACAGCGGTGAGAGTGGACATCCCTGTTGTGTTCCTGATCTCAGGGAAAAAGCTCTCAGTTTTTCCCCATTGAGGATGATATTAGCTGTGGGCTTTTCATAAATGGCTTTTATGATGTTTAAGTATGTTCCTTCTATCCTGACTTTCTCGAGGGCTTTTATTAAGAAATGATGCTGAATTTTGTCAAATGCTTTTTCTGCATCGATTGACAGGATCATATGGTTCTTATCTTTTCTTTTATTAATGTGATGTATCACGTTGATTGATTTGCGAATGCTGAACCAGCCCTGCAGCCCAGGAATGAATCCCACTTGATCATGGTGTATAATTCTTTTTATATGCTGTTGAATTCGATTTGCTAGTATCTTATTGAGAATTTTTGCATCCATATTCATCAGGGATATTGGCCTGTAGTTCTTTTTTAACTGGGTCTCTGTCTGGTTTAGGAATCAAAGTAATGCTGGCTTCATAGAATGAGTCTGGAAGTTTTCCTTCCCTTTCTATTTTTTGGAATAGCTTGAGAAGGATAGGTATTTTCTCTGCTTTAAACGTCTGGTAGAATTGGGGAAGCCATCTGGTCCCCAATAAGCCATCTTGTTTGTTGGGAGATTTTTGATAACTGATTCAATTTCTTCGCTGGTTATGGGTCTGTTCAAGCTTTCTATTTCTTCCTGTTTGAGTTTTGGGAGTGTGTGGGTGTTTAGGAATTTGTCCATTGCTTCCAGGTTGTCCAGTTTGTTGGCATATAATTTTTCATAGTATTCCCTGATAATTTCTTGTATTTCTGAGGGATTGGTTATAATAATTCCATTTGCATTCATGATTTTATCTATTTGGGTCATCTCCCTTTTCTTTTTGAGAAGCCTGGCTAGAGGTTTATCAATTTTGATTATTTTCTCAAAAAACCAACTCTTTGTTTCATTGATCTGCTCTACAGTTTTTTTGGATTCTGTATTGTTTATTTCTGCTCTGATCTTTATTATTTCTCTTCTTCTGCTGGGTTTGGGGTGTCTTTGCTGTTTTGCTTCTGTTTCCTTTAGGTGTGCTGTTACACTTTGTATTTGGGATTTTTCTTGTTTCTGGAGATAGGCCTGGATTGCTATGTATTTTCCTCTCAGGACTGCCTTCGCTGCATCCCAAAGCGTTTGGATTGTTGTATTTTCGTTTTCATTTGTTTCCATATATTTTTTAATTTCTTCTCTAATTGCCTGCTTGACCCATTCATTCTTTAGTAGGGTGTTCTTTAACCTCCATGCTTTTGGAGGTTTTCCAGACTTTTTCCTGTGGTTGATTTCAAGCTTCATAGCATTGTGGTCTGAAAGTATGCATGGTATGATCTCAATTCTTGTATACTTATGAAGGGCTGTTTTGTGACCCATTATGCGATCTATCTTGGAGAATGTTCCATGTGCACTCGAGAAGAAAGTATATTCTGTTGCTCTGGGATGCAGAATTGTAAATATATCTGTCAAGTCCATCTGATCCAATGTATCATTCAGGGCCCTTGTTTCTTTATTGATCCTGTGTCTAGATGATCAATCCATTGTTGTAAGTGGAGTATTAAAGTCCCCTGCAATTACCACATTCTTTTTTTTTTTTTAATTTTTTTTTAACGTTTATTTATTTTTTGAGACAGAGAGAGACACAGCAGGAACAGGGGAGGGGCAGAGAGAGAGGGAGACACAGAATCGGAAGCAAGCTCCAGGCTCTGAGCCATCAGCCCAGAGCCTGACGCGGGGCTCGAACTCGCAGACCGTGAGATTGTGACCTGAGCTGAAGTCGGACGCTTAACCGACTGAGCCACCCAGGCGCTCCGCAATTACCACATTCTTATCAATAAGGTTGCTTATGTTTGTGAGTAATTGTTTTGTATATTTGGGGGCTCCTATATTCGGCGCATAGACATTTATAATTATTAGCTCTTCCTGATGGATAGACCCTGTAATTATTATATAATGCTCTTCTTCATCTCTTGTTATAGCCTTTAAAGTCTAGTTTGTCTGATATGACTACTCCAGCTTTCTTTTGACTTCCAGTAGCATGATAGAGAGTTCTCCATCCCCTCACTTTCAACCTGAAGGTGTCCTCAGGTCTAAAATGAGTCTCTTGTAGACAGCAAATAGATGGGTCTTGGTTTTTTTTTTTATCCATTCTGATACCCTATGTCTTTTGGTTGGAGCATTTAGTCCATTTACATTCAGTGTTATTATAGAAAGATATGGGTTTAGAGTCATTGTGATGTCTGTAGGTTTCATGCTTGTAGTGATGTCTCTGGTACTTTGTCTCACAGGATCCCTCTTAGGATCTCTGGTAGGGCTGGTTTAGTGGTGACGAATTCCTTCAGTTTTTGTTTGTTTGGGAAGACCTTTATCTCTCCTTCTATTCTAAATGACAGACTTGCTGGATAAAGGATTCTCGGCTGCATATTTTTTTTTCTGTTCATCACATTGAAGATTTCCTGCCATTCCTTTGTGTCCTGCCAAGTTTCAGTAGATAGATCCATCACTAGTCTTATCGGTCTCCCTTTATATGTTAGAACATGTTTATCCTTAGCTGCTTTCAGAATTTTCTCTTCATCCTTGTATTTTGCCAGTTTCACTATGATATGTCATGCAGAAGATCGATTCAAGTTATGTCTGAAGGGAGTTCTCTGTGCCTCTTGGATTTCAATGTCTTTTTCCTTGCCCAGATCAGGGAAGTTCTCAGCTATGATTTCTTCAAGTACACCTTTAGCACCTTTCTCTCTCTCTTCCTCCTCTGGAATCCCAATTATGCGTATATTATTGCATTTCATAGCATCACTTAGTTCTCTAATTCTCCCCTCATACTCCTGGATTTTTTTTATCTCTCTTTTTCTCAGCTTCCTCTTTTTCCATGATTTTATCTTCTAATTCATCTATTCTCTCCTCTGCCTCTTCAATCCGAGCTGTGGTTGCCTCAGTTTGATTTTGCAGCTCATTTATAGCATTGTTTAGCTCCTCCTGACTGTTTCTTGGTCTCTAGATCTCTGTAGCAGTAGATTCTCTGCTGTCCTCTACTTTTTTCAAGCCCAGTGATTAATTTTATGACTATTATTTTAAATTCATTTTCTGTTATATTGCTTAAATCGTTTTTGATCAGTTTGTTAGCTGTCACTACTTCCTGGAGTTTCTTTTGAGGAGAATTCTTCTGTTCGTCAATTTGAATAGTCCCTGGAGTGGCACGGAACTGCAGGGCTCTTCCTCTGTGCTGTCTGGAGTAACTTGCGTTGGTGGGTGGGGCTGCTGTCAGACCCATTGTCTGCCCCCAGCCCACCGCTGGGACCACAGTCAGACTGGTGTGTACCTTATCTTCCCCTCTCCCAGGGGTAGGACTCACTGTGGAGTGGTGTGGCCTCTGTCTGGGCTACTTTCACACTGCCAGCTTGTGGTGCTGTTTCGATGGGATCTGGCGTATTAGCTGGAGTGGGTCCGCAAGGTGCACAGGGGCGGGAGAGGCAGACTCAGCTCGCTTTGCCTTTGGTGGTCCGCTTCGGGAGGGGCCCTGAAGCACCAGGAGGGAGGCAGACCTGTTGGAGGGATGGATCTGCAGAAGCACAGTGTTGGGTGTCTGCGCAGTGCAGGCAAGTTCCCTGAAGGGAACTGGTTCCCTTTGGGATTTTGGCTGGGGGATGGGCGAGGGAAATGGTGCTGGCCAGCACCTTTGTTCCCCGCCAAGCTGAGCTCTGTCCTCCAGGGCTCAACAACTCTCCCTCCCGTTGTCCTCTAGCCCTCCTGCTCTCCAAGAGCAGAGCTGTTGGCTTTTAACATTCCAGATGTCAAGTCCCACTGGCTGTCAGAACTCACGCAGTCTGGCCCCTCCACTTTTGCAAGTCAGACTCGGGGGCTCTACCTTGCTGGCGGGCCGCTCCTCCACAGCCCTGGCTCCCTCCTGCCAGTCCGTGTAGCGTACACCACCTCTCCGCCCTTCCTACCCTCTTTTGTGGGCCTCTTGTCTATGCTTGGCTCTGGAGAGTCCTTTCTGCTAGTCTTCTGGCGGTTTTCTGGGTTATTTAGGCAGGTGTGGGTGGAATCTAAGTGATCAGCAGGGTGTGGTGAGCCCAGCGTCCTCCTATGCTGCCATCTTTCCATCAGAAAAAGTGTTTTTTATTTTAAAACACTGACAGGTGTGAGGTGAAATCTCATTGGGGTATTGATTTGCCTTTCCCTAATGATGAGTGATGTTGAGTGTCTTTTCACGTGTCCTTTGGCTATCTGTTTGTCTTCTTTGGAGAAATGTCTGTTCATGTTTTCTGCCCATTTTTAATTGGATTATTTTGAGGATTTTTTGGTGTTCAGTTATATAAGTTCTTTATGTATTTTGGATACTAACCCTCTATTGCATATGTCATTTACAAATATCTTCTACCATTCACTAGGTTGTTTTTGGTTTGTTGGTTTCCTTTTCTGTGCAGAAGAAGCTTTTTTATTTTGATGTAGTCCCAATAGTTTATTTTTGCTTTTGTTTGCCTTGCCTCAGAAGGAGACATATTTAGAAAAATGTTGCTGTGGCTGAGACATTACTTCCTGTGGTTTCTTCTGCTATTTTTATAGTTTTAGGTCTCACAGTTAGGTTCTTAATGTGTTTTGAGTTTATTTTTGTTTATGGTGTAAGAAATTGGTCTAGTTTCATTCTTTTGCATATAGCTGTCCAGTTTTCCCAGCACCATTTGTTGAAGAAACTGTCTTTTTCCTATTGCATATTTTTGCCCCCTGTGTTAAAGATTAATTGACCATATAATTGTGGGTTTCTTTTTGGGTTTTCTCTTCTGTTGCATTCTATTTTTGTAGCAGTACCATACTGTTTGGGCTACTACAGCTTTGTAATGTAACTTGAAGACTGGAATTGTGATACCTCCAGTTTTGTTTTTCTTTTTCAAAATTGCATTTGCTATTTGGGGTCTTTGTGGTTCCATACAAATTTTAGGATTGTTGGTTCTAGTTCTGTGAAAAATGCTGTTGGTATTTTGATAGGGAGGGATTACTTTAAATCTGTCAGTTGCTGGGGTGCCTGGGTGGCTCAGTTGGTTAAGCATCTGACTTCAGCTCAGGTCATGATCTCACAGCTCGTGAGTTTGAGCCCCACGTCGGGCTCTGTGCTGACAGCTCAGAGCCTGGAGCCTGCTTCGGATTCTGTGTCTCCCTCTCTCTGCCCCTCCTCTGCTTGCACTCTCTCTCTCAAAACTAAATAAACATAAAAAAATTTTTTTAATCTGTAGGTTGCTTTGGGTAGTATGGACATTTTAACAATATTCGTTCTTCCCATCCATGAGCATGGACTGTCTTTCCATTTTTGTCATCTTCAATTTGTTTCAGTCAGTGTTTTATAGTTTTCAGAGTACAGGTCTTGCACCTCCTTGGTTATATTTATTCCTAGGTATTTTGTTATTCTTGGTACAATTATAAATAGGATTATTTTCTTAATTTCTTTTTCTGCTATTTCATTATTAGTGTATAGAAATGCAACAGCTTTCTGTACATTGATTTTGTATCCTGCAACCTTACTGAATTCATTTATCAGTTCTAATAGTTGTTGGATAGAGTTTTTAGGGTTTTCTATATATAATATGTCATCTGTAAATAGTGAAAGTTTTACTTCTTCCTTACCAATTTGGGTGCCTTTTATTTCTTTTTCTTGTCTGATTGCTGTGGCTAAGACTTTAAGTACTGTGTTGAATAAAAGTGGTAAGAGTGGACATCCTTGTCTTGTTCTTGACCTTAGGGGAAAAGCTCTCAGTTTTTCCCTATTGAGAATAATGTTAGCTGTGGACTTTTCTTTTTTTTATATAAATAAAATTTTTTTTTTTTTTTTTTTTTTTTTTTTTTTTTTTTTTTTTTTTTTAGAAAGAGAACAAATAGGTGAGAGGGACCGAGGGGGAGAGAGAGAATCTCAAGCAGGCTTCATGTTTAGCATGGAGCCTGACACAGGACTTGATCCCATGACCTTGGGAGCATGACCTGAGCTGAAATCAAGTTGGACACTAACCAACTGAGCCACCCAGGTGCCCTTGTGGGTTTTAATTTATTATGTTGAGGTATATTCCCTCTAGACCTACTTTGTCCCCAGTTTTTACCATAAATGGATGTTGTACTTGTCAGATGCTTTCTCTGTATCTATTGAGATGATCATATAGTTTTATCCTTTCTCTGGTTGATGTGATATATCACTTTGATTGATTTGCAAATATTGAATCACCCTTGCATCCCAGGAATAAATCCCAGTTTTAACAAGGTGCATGTGTCTCCCACAGGAGGCCCTGCAAAAGCTCACAGTCGGCAGATGGTGTTGGCCAGGTTTGCTCTGGTCTTCTGGAGGGGACTTGGAGCACAGGGACTGAGGCTGGCCTGGCTGGAGGGGGCAGGGTAGGTTGTAAGCAAGTTAGGTAGGGAGTGTGGTGATCCCTGCAGGTAGCATGTGTTTATGCTGGGGGTAGGCGAGGGAAATGGCCCTGCCAGCTCCTTTGTTCTTGGAGGAGCCTCCCAGTTTAATCTGCCCCACTGGAACAGGCTCTGCAATTAGTAAATCACTCTCCCTCCCTTATGCCCCAGGCATTTTTCAAACTGCTGCTTCTGTATATCTCTCTGGGATGTTTATTGTGCTGTCCCCTTAAGGGTGGGGACTCAGTTTTCATTTGCCTTCTGGGTTCTCTCAGAGCTGAGCCAGCTGATAATGGTAAATTCTAGGCTTTAAGTCCCACTGGTTGTAAAAACTAGTGAAATTCATATTCTCTGGTTTTCTGATTTAAATGATGTGGGGATTTGTCTTCCTCATGTGGGCTCCCCAGTGAGAGGATCTGTTTCTCTCCCCCCTCTGCGTCCACAGGTTCCCTCCTGCAGATGGCCTGTTTAGCTCCCTACCACACTTCTACCCTTCCTACCCTCTTCATTGTGGCCTCTTCTGTACCTTTAGTTGTGGAGTTTGTTTTGCCAGTCTTCCCATTTTCTGGGTTATTTACACTGATATGAGTGTTACCTAGTTGTATCCATGTGGCAAGGTGAGTTTAGGGTCCTCTTATTTTGCCATCTTCCTGATTATACAATTCTGGGGTTTTTGGTTTTGTTTGTTTGTTTGGTTGGTTGGTTTTTTTTTGAGAGAGAGAGTTTAGAAAGAGCAGGGGAGAGCAGAGAGCGAGAAAGGGAGAGAGAATCCCAGACAGGCTCCATGCTGTCAGCGCAGAGCCCAACGCGGGGCTCATCTCACAAACTGTGAGATCGTGACCAAAATGAAGAGTCAGACACTCAACCGACTGAGCCACCTAGGCACCCCGCTTCTTGTTTTCCTAGAGGAGAATAAGAGTGATTCAGGGTGATGAGGTGGTAGTGCTGTAGCCTTATGAAGAATGTTTTATTTTTATTTTTATGTTTTATTTTACATAACATTATAAATAACATCTAGATCAGGGGAGAGATAGGATCATTTCCTTCATGTTGAACAATTGTTTGTTTGTATTTACTTCCTTTTTGCTCTAGGTTTGAGCTCTCTGAAAATCTATTTGTTTTTATGTCTGTAAGATATACAAAGCTTCAGAACATCCTCTTATAAAGAGGAAGGATTCAGAAATAGTTGATATGAGCAGAGATACCAATATTGATTCTCTATTCTCTATTACTCTGGTATTGATTCATAATTTAGCAAAAAAATAATGGTTTTTGGTCCAATTTTAAAAGGCAGAACTCTTTGGTGGCATATTTCAGCCCATTTTTAGGAAGAAATATCCTACCTGATACTGTTCTTATAGAACTCAAGAGGAGATTCTGTTATATCATTTTCTAACACAGTGATGGAAGAGTTGGCATAGTTGTAAGATGGACACAAAAGCAAGAAACAAGGTCACATTCCTCCAGATTAGGGAACTAAGACCTGGGCAATAGGGTTGTCTATATATTAAGATGATTTGGTTCCAAACTTTTAAAACTGATCAGTAAAACTATGTAATATCTGATTGCTTCTGTTTGTGTTTGCTATTCTTATGGTTGGAAGGCAGCAGAGAATACATTTGATATTTACAGGTAAGTCAGGGCTAGATCTTCACATGGCTGAGGCAAGTGGCTGCTTCCTCCATGAGGAGGCCTCAAGTGTGCAAGCCATACCAACTCTTTCTACCAGCAATCTGCTCTGCCTAAAAATCTATAGAAAAATATTTGAATTGTTAAGATTGTTCCCCCCATGTGTTCTTTTTTTTTAAACACAAATACTCCAGAGAAAGGATATCAATGACTGACTAACTGGCAAGTGGGAGAAAGTAGGTGGTAAATAGAAAGACTCGGAGTTTACAAAGTAGAGGGCACTTAAACATTATATTTTTCCAGTCATAAAAGAAATATATGTTCAGTATAGAAAGTTGGAAAAGTATAGAGAAGAGAATAAAATCCCATTATTCTGTCGCTAACAGATAATCACTATTGACATTTAGTGTGTTTTCCTTGTCCCATCCCTAATGTTCATAATCGAGGTTAGTATATTTTTGTTTACATACCTATATTTTCTCATATCATTAAAAACTGTCAACCTTTTTTTGTCAGCATTATTGTCACTGCATGTATTTCATAAAATGGGTATACAATCAGTTAAGTCTTTTGGTTTTTCCTACTGTGTTTTAAAATTTCAGAGTTTTGTTAGTAGTCCACTCTAGGCGGCTTCTTGTAGTGGCCGTGCTGTAGTGGAGGTGCCGGCTAGGATAGGCCTGTGTCAGCCTTCACGTCGAGGAAGGAGGGCCGCAGCTGAACCAGCTACATCAGAATTGTTTTTTCCTTTGTCCCATCCCACAGTATGCTGAAGGGAAAGAGAGGCCTAGAAAACCGGGGAGGAATGAGAAAGAAATCACTATTATACCCTTCTTTCCCAGTGAAGGTTCTGTAGTCCTCAGGCCTGGCCTGTCCTCGGGGAGGGGAAAGCGCTTTAAATTCTGTGTGATTGACCTTTTAAAGTTGATTAAATTGACTTGAAGTGGACTTTCTTTGATATTTGAAAAATATTGGAAAGCTAATGAAACTGGTTGAGATATTTGGACATAGGAAGGTGATATCCTGGATGGCAAATTGAAAGTGATGATTGGAGAGGCGCCTGAATGGTTCATTTGGTTAAGCATCTCACTCTTGACTTCCGCTCAGGTCATGATTCACAGTTCATGAGTTCGAGCCCCACATTGGGCTCTGGCTGACAGCACGCAAAGCCTTCTTGGGATTCTTGCTCTCTCTCTGCCCCCCACCCCCCGCTCATGTGCTGTTTTTCTTTCTCTCAAAATACATAAATAAACTTCAGAAAATTCTTAAAAAAGGAAGTGATGATTGGAGAAAAATAATTAAGCTTCTTCTTGTTTTAATTCCTGACCAAATAATACTGGGAAATGTCTTCTGATTCACTTAAATGATGACACTAATGGAGAAGAGAGATTTGACATGAAATTTATTGCCTTTCAGAAGTAATTTGCCATGTGGATGAGGTATGTGAAAGCTTGATTCTCCAAGTGGTATAGATATGGATTCTCTGAACTCAAGGGAGAGCAGATAAACTTCTCCTTTCTTTTCTCTTAAAAAAAAAAATGGGTTGTGGGGGAGAATGGGGAGATGTAGGTCAAAGGGTACAAACTTCCAGTTATAAGCTGAATAAGTCCTGGGGATCTAATGTACAGCATGATGATTATAGTTAATAATACTGTATTGTAGGTGGCTCAGTTGAGTGTCTGACTCTTGATTTCAGCTCAGGTCATGATCTCATGGTTCATGGGTTCAAGCCTTATGTTCGGCTCTGTGCTGACAGTGCAGAACCTGCTTGGGATTCTCTCTCCCCCCCCCCCACCTTCCCCTCTCCTACTCTCTCTCTCCCTTTCTCAAACTTAAAAAAATTAAAATAAAATTACTGTACTGTATACTTGAAATATACTAAGATCTTAGGTGTTTTCGCCACACAGAAAGTGGTAACTACGTGAGGTGATAGCTGTGCCAATCAATTTGCTTGTAGTAATCATTTCATAGTGTGTACATATACTAAATCATTACATTGTACACCTTTAGAAAAACACGTCACATGGTACAACCTAAATATGCCACATTTTTATTTTATTTTTTAAGTTTATTATTTATTTTGAGAGAGGGAGCACACGTGCACATACACTGAGTGGGGGAGGAACAGAGAGAGAGAGAGAGAGAGAGAGAGAGAGAGAGGAAGAGAGAGAATCCCAAGAACGTTCCACAATGTCAGCACAGAGCACGACTCAGGGCTCGATCTCACGAACCGTGAGATCATGACCTGAGCTGAGATCAGGAGTCAGACGCTTAACTGACTGAGCCACCCAGGTGCCCCCACAATTTTTATTTGTATTTGTTAGTCATAACTCAGTAAAACTGAAGAAAAATGACTTTTTCCTCTTGATCATAACACTAATAAATGCATATTGTAAAGAATTTTAAAACTTCTGAAAAGTACAGATAATAAACCTCAGTGCAATCTATCACTCCATCCCAAACAGGAGCAGCAGCCTTTGGGTATATTCTTGCAGGCTTCCTTGTGCCTTTTTACATTGTTTATTGCCTTTTCCTTTTTCCAAAGCTGAGATCATACTCCTAAAATTTTTGTGGCCTGCAGTTAAGAGATTGCATAAAGCAGCAGAAATTGTAACAAAAATACTCACTGATGAAGTGACCACTCAACATTTCTGCTGTCTCTGTTAATGCTTGAATTTATTCACCCATTTAACCACCGTTTCTGTCTCTGTGCCTGGGCGTTATTATAATGCAGGTGGATTGGGAAGTTATTTCTTGAGGTTAGTGAAGGATACTGGAGATCTTTGTGATCACTGACAAATCTACCTAGGTTGGACCAGTTGAAAAACTGTTGAAGAAAGAAATCAGTAGAGATAACAATAGGATAGGCACTTTAAAGAATGATTGGACATGACATCATATTAACACAAGCTCCCATGTAGTGTTGCCACCATTATGATGCCACGTAAATCAGGATGAAATGAAGGATGTTATGTGCTATTGTATATCATTCTGATGGAAAAATCACTCCCCCTCCTCCCCAGCCCCCACTATTTTTATTCATTCATTGATGAATCAAAAAATTAGTACATAGGCATACATAAAGGTTGCCTAAATGTTATTAAGCTGCCAAGGTATGTTTTCTTTCTTGTATTTATAGGGTACCTTTTTAGTGTAAACTTCCTATCAAATTTTTGTTTCCTATTAGGAATATGAATGAATATGAACACTTAATAGCCTTCTAGTACCATTTATTGGCAATAACAGGGAACACCTGTATTTAAGTTTTTCTTAATTCTCTAAATTCTTTTATATCTGCTGTAATAAACACAGTAGTACCCCTTATCTGTGGTTTCACCTTCTGCAGTTTCAGTTGCCTGAGATCAACCTCTCTCTGGAAGCAGATGATCCTCTTTCTGACATATCGTCAGAAGGTCAGTGGTAGCCTCATGCCGCTGCCTGTGTCATTCGCCCCCCCTTCCTTCTTATCACACAGTCATTTTATCATCTCACATCACAAGAAGAGGAGTGGGTTATGGTACCATAAGATATCTTGAGAGAGAGGCCACATTCACTTAACTTTTATTACAGTGTATTGTTATAATTGTTCTATTTAATAGTTATTGTTAAACTCTTACTGTGCCTAATTTATAAATTAAACCTTATCATAGGTGGGTATATATAGGAAAAAAATAGTGTACATAGGCTTTTGTACTCTGCATTGTTAGTCATCCACTGGGGTCTTAGAACATATCCCCTGCAGATGAGCGGGGACTACCATAGTAACCAGATAACGACAGTTTTTCTAGTGAGTAAGCATATGCTAGAAAAGCTAATTTTATCCAAAATTAAGTACATACTTTAAAAACATACAACTACAAGTTATATTAAAAAAATTCTTTAACCTTTTTTAGGTCTAAATGTCAGTCCAATATAGAAGGCACCACATCTGTCTCTGCTGGAATTAAGGCCAAATTTCTTACCTTCTTCTCACCGTGTTTGATATATTGATGACTTGGGATCATTAGACTAGGGTATGCAAAAAATATTTGCTAATCTGCTGAAATGGGTTTTTAATTATGTGCTTTTATTCTTTTAATAATCAGAGTTGTCATATAAAAAATGTAGCCTTTTTATGCTATATTTCCATTCTCTGAGATGCTGCTTTTTACCGTGCACATGAGTCATCTGAGGATCTTGTTAAAGTGCATGTTCTGATTCACTAGGCATGGTGAGGGGGCAAAATTCTGCATCTGAAACCAGCTCACAGCCTTTCGACCACAGTTTGAATTGCAAGGCTTTCAAGAACAGTTTTGGGAACAGAAGCCAGGCAAAGCCTATCGAAGCCATTTCTTGTTACACTAACTTTAAGTCACATGCCTAGTTTATTAGTAATACATATTTTTTCAGTGGAGATATATATGTTGTATTGTAACTTGTAGTGTGTTCGTTTTCTGTAGTTGTGTTGAGCATATTATGTACAGCGGTGGCATTTACAAAGAATGAATGTACCGATCATGATGACGATGATGATGTAATAATAATTGACAGGTATTGACTACTTATTTGTACTTTAAAAAGATTGACTAAATTTTCTCAACAAAACCATGAAGTAGACATTATTGTTACCCCATTTAAAAATGGGAGGCTTACTGACAAGTTTAGTGACTTGCCCATGGCCACAAAGCCAGAAGGTGGATAGAACCAGGGCAGCAATGCAAGTAGTCTGACTCTAGTGCTTATAGTTTCAGTCTCTTTACTAGTCTGACAATAAAAAACTAGACTTCATAGCATGAATTTTCTAGCTTCTCTCTCAGTTCCTATAAGATATATTTGCATTTTCTAGCTTCTTTCCCAAAAGGCCTTTTGAAGATTCTTTTTCTTCCTTATGTTTTCCTTTCTTGTGGCTTTTTCAAGATACTAAGGATCTCTGATTCATTACTAGGGTTTTTTTTTTTTCTAGTCTTCCTTTCTGTATATCTGTGTTTAGAAAAGATCTCAATTTTCATATTCTTTTGATGTGAAAATTAATGAAGAATGAAAAGTAGGTGGTTCCCTGCCCTGAATGAAAGATGAAAATGTTTTTGTAATGTTGAGACTGTTTTCTGTGAAAGACTAGCCCAGGAAAACTTCAAATTTTATAAGATTGTCACAGAAGAATTGTGGATTATTTTTTTGTGTTCTTGAAAATTGGGGCTGTTATTTTTTTTATCCAAATGGCAGTTATAATTTAGTGATTAATCTGGAGACAGACCTTCCACTGTGAGTTCTCTTGCCAAACCACCAAATGGTCTTAGAGAAGCCAAGGAGCCCTCTGCCTTATCTCCTCAGCCTGTCAGGTGGTGACACTGTATGCAGTACCTTTGTCCTTTAGCAGGTGAAGGAGAAACAAACACAGAGGATTTCTAAGTACTGAGGTGTTTGTAAAAATTTGTGACAGTGAGTGAACAGTGTTTAGGATTAGATGTGGTACCTCAGTTGCAGTTTCATTTGGAAACCAATAAACACAGAACAGGTCATGATCAATAAGAATATAACTGGCTTATTACTCATCTCAAAATAATTCAAGGCTATTTTCATTATCTGTGTTGTTTTTTTTTTTTTACAGTCCATCAATATTATGGAACTGACTTTACAGAAATATGGAAGTTATGAAAAATTTGAGCAGGCCACCGGTGGCAGCCTGCTATCTAAAACTCGAATCTGGAGTCACGTTAGGAAGTACATGATGAAAGAAGGCTGCATGGGTGAGGTATGAATTGGGATGACACGAGATGCTGACTGCTGGCATTTTAACTCCTGGTGCCACATGGTTTTCTCTGCAGGTTTTGTTCTCCCATCCCCATTCTGCTCATTAAATTAGTCACCCAGAAATCTCACTAAATGCTAAGTTTATATCGCATTGAATTATTTTGCTCACTATGTGTTTTTCTTTACTTACTACCACTTCTGTATACTTCATGGAATTGTTGGAATTGTTTTATGAAAATTCTTAAGAGATTTGCCTCAGTGGCTCCTCTTGTTAGTAGCCAGTTCAAAATAAGCTTTGGCCCAACAGCGAACAGGACTCTGGCTTGTATACCTTCCTTTGCATCATTGTAGCCAGTGGGGACTGTATTTGAGAGCATGGCCCTCTACTTTCCTTCATTCCAGGAAAGGTTCTTGAGTTCCCCCGGCTCAAAGGAGGAAGCGTCAAAAGTGATTGGCCCTGAATTTCATCGTCTAGGTTTCTGGGAGATTTGAATTGGTATAAGCAAAATAAAAACATCTTGATTTATGGGTCTGTGGTTTCCTGTGAAAGCTGCTTAACCCCAGCCTTTATGTTTTGTTTCATATATTTATACTTTTCCTCTTGCTCCTTAGATTGTAGTACATCTCACTGAAGATCTGCTTTCCCGAGCTTCGATGACAGTGGTAAATGGATGTCCAACGCTGACCATCAATGTTTCCACTGCACGTGAGCACTGGCTGGAGGGAATGCTGAGGCATGAAATAGGTAGGGTAGCCCTTCTCCATTTGTTCATTTGTAATATCAGAAATCAGCATCAGAGAAACATTCTTTTATAATGGGGTTTTCTCTTAGCAGTATTTAGCAAAAAGTAATGAAATTTTTAGGTTTCACTTGAGCCAAGATAGTAATGTCTTACTTCAAATTAGATTTTTTCAGGCACTGTGTAGCTGTATTAAGCATGGATAGTCATTTAACTCCTCTGAATTTTAGTCCTCCCGCCTGAAACTTGAAGAAATTGAACTAAGTGCTCTCTCATATTTTTTTCAAATATCAAAGTCTGTGATTCTTCCCTTTACCTCTCCTAATGACACATGCAGTCCTTCTGAAGGCAGAGTACCTCCTGCAAAAGGCTTTAAGGTCAGGTCATTTTCCACTTTGTTTTGTAGGTACACATCAGTTTAATTTTAGAACTGTTGGTAGAATCTTTTTTTGGCTAAGAGTTAAAACGAGAATGTCATTTCTTGGTTTTTTTGTGTGCCTTTTCTTGTCCACAGGCACACATTATTTTCGAGGTATTAACAACCTTCAGCAGCCATGGAACAGTTGGACTGGTCGTAAAAAACATGAGCTAAAGCCAAACAATCCCACAGAGGAAGGACTGGCAAGTATTCACAGTGTCCTTTTTAGAAAAGACCCCTTTTTATGGAGGGCTGCCCTCCTCTACTACACTGTTTATCGAGCCAGCCAAATGTCTTTTTGTGAACTCTTCAAAGATATTGGAAAGTTTGTCAAAGACCCCAATACAAGATGGGATTATTGTGTACGAGCGAAGAGGGGATGGACTGATACTTCTCAACCAGGTGGGTGTCCCTTGACTATAGGTTTCCTGACTTGTGGTTAGTTGTCTGTTGATTTTGGTTACATCCTTCTCCACCAACCATAGAATTCACTTACTTATGAAAAAGTAAACCTGTTACTTGAGGTCAGTGCTAGTTTTCCCAAATCACGTTTCATTAGCATTATTTTCTCAAATCTCATTTTGAAAAATTTCAAGCCTACAGAAATATGGCAGTGATAGAACTCACACCCATATTACCCTTCCTGTAGATACATGAATAGTTAACATTTTGCCAGTTCTGCCTTCTCGCGCTGATTGTAAAAACAGGTTTACTGAGATATAATTCACATGGCATACATGGCATACAGTTTGCCCATTAAAAGGTACATGTCAGTGGTTTTTAGAATATTCGTAGTGTTGTGCAGCTGTCACCACTGTCTAATTCCAGAACGTTTTCATCACCCCAAAAATAAACCTGTACCCATTAATAGTCGTTTCCCATTCCTTCTCCCCCATGCCCCCAGCTCCAAGTAACCATTACTCTACTTTCATAGGTTTGCCTGTTTTGGACATTTCATACAGATGGAATCATATAATATATAACCCTTTGTGTCTGGCTTCTTTCACTTAGCATAATGTTTTTAAGATTCATCCGTATGGTAGCATGTATCCGTATTCAGTCCTTTTTATTGCTGAATAACAATATATATGTATATGAAATTTTATTTTTCTATTCACCATCAATGGACATTTGAGTTGTTTTCACACTTTTTGGCTGTTACAAATAATGTTGCTATGAACATTTGGGTGCAAGTTTATATTTTTAATTCTCATGGGTTATATATATATTTTTGAGTGGAATTGTTGGGTCATATGGTAACTCTCTGTTTAACCTTTTGAGGAACTGCCAGAATGTTCTTCAAAGTGACTGCTCCATTTTACATTCCCACCAGCAGTATATGGGGGTTCTTATTTTTTTCTTTCTTTTTTTTTTTTGATTTCAGGAATATAATTTAGTGACTCATCACTTCTGTATAACACCCAGTGTTCATCCCAACAAGTGTCCTCCTTAATGCCCCTCACACCTTTAGCCTATCACCCCCACCCAACACCCTTCAAGCAGCCCTCAGTTTGTTCTTTGTATTTAAGTCTCTTATGGTTTGTCTCCCTGTTTTTATATTATTTTTGCTTCCCTTCTCTTATGTTCATCTATTTTGTATCTTAAATTCTGCATATGGGTGAAGCCACATGCTCTTTGTCTTTTTCTGATTTCACTTAGCATAATATACTCTAGTTCCACCCACATTGTTGCAAATGGCAAGATTTCATTCTTTTTGATCACCAAGTAATATTCTGTTATATATATGTGTGTGTGTGTATATATATACATATATGTGTATATATGTGTTACACATGTGTATATATAATACATATATGTACCATACACACACACACACACACACACCGCACATCATCTTTTCCGTTCATCAGTCGATGGACATTTAGGGTCTTTCCATACTTGGGCTATTGTTGATAGTGCTGCTATAGACATTGGGGTGCATGTGTCCCTTCAAAACAGCACTTCTGTATCCTTTGGATAAATCCTTGGTCATAGGATAGTTCCATTTTTAACTTTTTGAGGAACCTCCATGCTGTTTTCCAAAGTGGCTGCACCAGTTTGCATTTCCACCAGCATTGCAACAGGGTTCCTCTTTCTCCACATCCTTGCCAACATCTCTTGTTGCCTGAGTTGTTAATTTAAGCCATTTTGACACATGTGAAGTGGTATCTCATTGTGGTTTTCATTTGCCTTGCCTCCATAGACATGTCAAGTAAGAAGTTGCTGCAGCTAAGGTCAAAGATGTTGTTGCCTGCTTTCTCCTCTAGGACTTTAATGGCTTCCTGTCTTACATTTAGGTGTTTCGTCCCTTTAGTTTATTTTTATGTATGGTGTAAGAAAGTGGTCCAGGTTCATTCTTCATGTCACTGTCCAGTTTTCCCAACACCATTTGCTGAAGAGACTTTTTTTTCCATTGGATATTCTTTCCTGCTTTGTCAAAGATGTTGGCCTTACGTTTGTAGGTCCATTTCTGGGTTCTTCATTCTGTTCCATTGATCTATATGTTTTTGTGCCAGTACCATACTTTCTTGATGATTACAGCTTTGTAATACATCTTGAAGTCCAAAATTGTGATGCCTCCATCTTTGGTTTTCTTTTTTAGGATTGCTTTGGATATTCATGGTCTTTTCTGGTTCCATACAAATCTTAGGATTGTTTGTTTTAGCTCTGTGAAGTATGCTGGTGTTATTTTGATAGGGGTTGCATTAAATATGTAGGTTGCTTTGAGTACTTTTGACATTTGAACAATATTTGTTCTTCCAATCCATGAGCCTGGAATATTTTTCCATTTTTTTGTGTTTTTTCAATTTCTTTCCTAAGCTTTCTGTAGTTTTCAGTGTATAGATTTTTCACTTCTTTAGTTAGGTTTATTCCTAGGTATTTTATGGTTTTTGGTTCAATTGTAAATGGGATTGATTCCTTGATTTCTCTTTCTGCTGCTTCACTATTGGTGCATAGAAATGCAGCTGATTTCTGAGCATAGATTTTATATCCTTCAACTTTGCCGAATTCATGGATCAGTTCTAGCAGTTTTTTGGCATAGTCTTTTGGGTTTTCTACGGAGAGTATCATGTCATCTGCAGAGTAAAAGTTTGACTTCCTCCTTGCCAATTTGGATGCCTTTTATTTCTTTGTGCTGTCTGACTGCTGAAGCTAAGGCTTCCAACACTATGTTGAATAACAGTGGTGAGAGTGGACATCCCTGTCTTGTTCCTGACCTTAGAGGGAAAGCTCTCAGGTTTTCCCCATTGAGGATGTTGTTAGCAGTGGGTCTTTTATATATGGCTTTCATGATCTTGAGATATGATCCTTCTATCCCTGCTTTCTTGAGGGTTTTTATCAAGAATGGATGCTGTATTTTGTCAAGTGCTTTTTCTGCATCTATTGAGAGGATCATATGGTTCTTATCCTTTCTTTTATTTACATGGTGTATCACGTTAATTGGTTTGTGGGTATTGAACCAGCCCTGCATCCCAGGAATAAGTCCCACCTGATCGTGGTGAATAATTCTTTCAATGTATTACTGGATCTGGTTTTCCCATATCTTGTTGACAATTTTTGCATCCATGTTCATCAGGGTCTGTAGTTCTCCTTTTTAGTGGGTCTTTGTCTGGTTTTGGAATCAAGGTTATGCTAGCTTCATAGAATGAGTTTGGAAGTTTTCTATCCATTTCTATTTTGGGGAACAGCTTCAAAAGAATAGGTGTTAACTCTTCTTTACTTTATTTTTTAATTTTTTTAATGTTTTATTTATTATTGAGAGACAGAAACAGAGCATGAGCATGGGAGGGGCAGAGAGAAGAGGCAGCAGGCTCTGTGGTTTTCATTTGCCTGGAGCAGACTCCAGTCTCTGAGCTGTCAGCACAGAGCCCAATGCGGGGCTCAAACCCACAAATCACAAGATCATGACCTGAGCTGAAGTTGGACGCTTAACCGACTGAGCCACCCAGGCCCCCCAACTCTTCTTTAAATGTTTGGTAGAATTCCCCTGGAAAGCCATCTGCCCCTGGACTCCTGTTTTTTGGGAGATTTTTGATTACTAATTCAATTTCTTTATTGGTTATGGGTCTGTTCAGATTTTCTATTTCTTCTTGTGTCAGTTTTGGTAGTTTATATGTTTCTAGGAATTTGTCCATTTCTTCCAGATTGCCCAAATTGTTGGCATATAATTGATTTATTCTCTTATCATTGTTTGTATTTCTGCAGTTTCGGTTGTGCTCTCTCTTTCATTTGTGATTTCATTTATTTGGGTCCTTTGCTTTTTCTTTTGATCACTCTGGCTAAGGGGTTTATCAATTTTGTTAATTCTTTGAAAGAACCTTTCACTGCTCTGTTCAGCTGTTTTTTTTTTTTTAATTTTGATATCATTGATTTATGCTCTAATGTTTTATTATTTCCCTTCTTCTGCTGGTTTTGGGCTTTATTTTCTGTTATTTTTCCAGCTCTTTTAGGTGTAAGGTTAGATTGTGTATTTGAGACCTTTGTTCCTTTTATGACTGCCTTTGCTGCATCCCAGAGGTTTTGGGCTGTTGTGTTTTCATTTTCATTGGCTTCCATGTACTTTTTAATTTCCTTTTTAATTTCTTGGTTAGGTGTGCCTGGTTGGCTCAATTGGTTAAATTTTCGATTCTTGATTTCGGCTCAGGTCATGGTCTCACAGTTTATGAGTTCAAGCCCCATGTTCGGCTCTGTGCTGGCAGCATGGAGCCTGCTAGAGATCCTCTCTCTCTCTCTCTCTCTCTCTCTCTCTCTCTCTCTCTCTCTCCCTCTCTCCCTCTCCCCTGTGCACTCAAAAGAAACTTCAAAAAATTTTCTTGGTTAACCCATTCATTCTTTAGTAGGATATTTGTTAATCTCCAAGTATTCATTTTCTTTCCAAGTTTTTTCTTGTGGTTGATTTCAAGTTTCATAGCGTTGTGGTTTGAAAGTATGCAAGGTATGATCCTGATCTTTTTGTACTTGTTGAGGGCTGATTTGTGTCGCAGTATGTGATCTGTTCCAGAGAATGTTCCATGTGTACTCGAGAAGAATGTGTATGCTTTACGATGAAATGTTCTGAATGTATCTGTTAAGTCCATTTGGTCCAGTGTGTCATTCAAAGCCATTGTCTCCTTGTTCATTTTCTGCTTAGATGATCTGTCCATTGTTGTAAGTGGGGTGTTGAAGTCCCCTACTATTATGGTATTATTATCAATGATTTTCTTTATGTTTGTGTTTAATTGATTTATATATTTGATTTTTCCCATGTAGGGGGCCTAAATATTTACAACATTTACAATATTTTACAATCTTCTTGGTGGATAAACCCCTTAATTATGTTATGTTGCCATTCTTCACCTCTTGTTAAAATCTTTATTTTAAAATCTAGTTTGTGGGATATAAGTATGACTACTCTAGTTTCTTTGATGACCATTGGCATGATAGATGGTTCTCCATCTCCTTACTTTCAATTGCAGGTGTTTTTAGGTCTAAAAATGGGACTCTTTTTTTTTTTTTTAACGTTTATTTATTTTTGAGATAGAGACAGAGCATGAATGGGGGAGGGTCAGAGAGAGGGAGACACAGAATCGGAAACAGGCTCCAGGCTCCGAGCTGTCAGCACAGAGCCCGACGCGGGGCTCGAACTCAGGGACCGCGAGATCATGACCTGAGCCGAAGTCGGCCGCCCAACCGACTGAGCCACCCAGGTGCCTAAAAATGGGACTCTTATAAGCAGCATATAGATGAGTCTTTGTTTTCTTATCAATTCTGATACCCTGTGTCTTTTGATTGTAGCATTTAGTCCATTGACATTTAGAGTGAGTACTGAAAGATATGAATTGTGTTACCTGTAGAGTTGGAGTTTCTGGTGATGTGCTCTGGCTCTTTCTAAGTCTTTGTTGCTTTTGGTCTTTTTTTGTTTTGTTTTCATCTTTTCCCCCAAAGAGTCCCACTTAAAATTTCTTGCAGAACTGGTTTAGTGGTCAGGAACTCTTTTAGTTTTTGCCTGGAAAACTCTTTATCTCTCGTTCTATTTTGAGTGACAGTCTTGCTGGATAAAGAATTCTTGGCTGCATATTTTTCCAATTCAGCACGTTGAATATATCCTGCCATTCCTTTCTGGCCTGCCAAGTTTCTGTGGATAGGTCTGCAGCAAACCTAATCTATCTTCCCTTATAGGTTAAGGCCTTTTTTCTTCCTTGCTCTTTCAGAATTCTTTCCTTGTCTGTGTATTTTGTGAATTTGACTATGATATGCCTTGGTGATGGTCAGTTTTTGTTGAATCTAATGGGAGTTCTCTGTGCTTCTTAGATTTTGATGTCTGTGTCCTTCCCCAGATAAGTTTTCAGCTATAATTTGCTCACATAACCCTTCTGCATCTCTTTCTCTCTGTTCTCTTCTGGGACTTGTATGATTCAGTTGTTATTCCTCTATAATAAGTCACTGAGTTTTCTAAGTCTTGTATTGTGCTCTTTTGCCTTTGTTTCCGTCTTTTTTTCTGCTTCATTCTCCATAATTTTTTCTGTATCACTGATTTTGCTGCTCTGCTTCATCTGTCCTTGCCATCATGGCATCCATTCGAGATTACACCTCGGTTAAAGCATTTTTAATTTGTCCTGACTAGATTTTACATCTTTTATCTCCACAGAAAGGTATTCTGTGCTTTTTTCAACATATTCTTATTATCATGGTTCTAAATTCTAGTTCATCCTGCTTATATCTGTGTTGTTTAAGCCCCTGGCTGTCATTTCTTCCTGTTCTTTCTTTTGGGATGAATTCCTTCATTTTTCATTTTGGAGGAAGAAAAAAATTAATAAAATAAAAAATTTAAATTAAAAAATTTTTAAAAATTAAAAAAAATAAATGAAGCTAGATCCTAGGTGTGTTTTGGTCTGCTTGTTGAAAGAAGCTTTATGGAATAGAGAAAAAAGGGGAAGAAAAGGGGGAAAAGAAAAATGTTTTAAAAATTGACATAACAAAATCGAATAGAATAAAAAAATCTAAAAAATTAAAAATAAATTTTTCTGTATCCATGGAAAAGAAAGGAAACAAAATTTAAACAGATAAATGAACCAGCAAACAGAATGAAACCCAATTGAAGTTACATCCAGTTTCCCATAGAACTCAAACTGTGAAGCGCTCTATAGTTGGTACACTAAGCAGGTGGGGTGACTTGTGCTGGTCGTCTAGGGGATGTGTTTAGAAGGCGCTGTTGGGCAGGGCTTGATGTAACGGCTCTGTTCTCCACTAGGTAGCACTGCTTAGCTTACTGGGGTGGATCAGTGTGGTGTGCATGCACATGTGCAGGAGAGATGGAAATGGCTTCATCCAGCTTCATTCCAACTCTTCAGGGGAGAGTCTCACTGAGCAATGGCGAACGGCCAGCTTGCCCCAGAAAATGTTCATGCCATCACGCAGCAGCAGAGGTTCAGAGATTGTGGCAAATCACAACAAACAGCGAGCACCAGGTTTCACCACACTCCAGTGTCTTTGTCCCAATACCAGCAAACATGGCTGCTCTCCAGGGTCCGCTGGGACCTTTCCCTGTGGAGAGGCTTTATGACCTCTACAAAATGCACTCTAAGCAGGGGAAGCACTTCTCCCCGTGTGGCACATGGACCCCTGGACCACTCTGCCTGCTCCTGGGGATTCACCCTACTTCCTCACCAGAGTGCCACCAGGCACTGAGCTCTGGAATGTCAAACTCTGTGCTCCACTGTTTATAGAATGCCGGTAGTATTGAGACTCCTCCTTTATTCCTGTCAGTGGTTTTGGGAAACAGATTTCTTGCTCAGTCCCCTGCAAGTGTTTTCACTCTTTCTCTCCAGGGAAATGTTTTCCCTGCATTCTCCCAATGACTGCACTCTTCTCCTTTGTCTCTGCCAAAACAGCTCCCTACCTGCTGTGGCTTTTCACTCCCCCAGTTCTCCTCTCCACACTGTGTACCTGCCAGTTTCTGGGCTCAAGTTATGCAAATTCTCTCTGCTCAGTCCTAGGTGTGCAGAATGGTTTGGTGCTGATCTAGCTGCGTTTCAGGGACAAGAGAAGCTGAGGGAGGGTCTCCATGCTGCTCTGCCATCCTTTGGTTCTTATTTTTCCATATCCTTACCAACACTTACTGTTTTCACTTTTAAAATTATTATTATAATCATCCTAGTGGGTATCTCATTGTGGTTTTTTGTTTTGTTTTTTAAATGTTTTATTTTTTAAAATTCCAGTGTCATTAGTATAGTGTTATATTAGTTTTAGGTTTACAATATTGTGATTCAGCAATTCTGTATTTATTCAGTGCTTATCATGATAAATGTACTCTTAATTCCTTTCACCTGTTTCACTCATCTCCCACCCACCTCCCCTCTGGTAACCATGAGTTTATTCTCTATATTTAAGAGTGGCTCTTTTGGTTTCTTTTTTTCTTTGTTTTGTGCTCCCTTGCCTCAGGAGACAGATCTAGACAAACATTGCCAGTGTCCAGTTATTCCCTGTGCTCTTTTCTAGGATTTTTAGTTTCGGGTCTCACATTTAGGTTCCTTAAATCATTTTCAGTTTATTTTTGTGTATGGTGTAAGAAGGTGGTCCAATTTTCCCAACACCATTTGTTGAAGAAAGTTTTCCCCATTGAATATTTTTGCCTCCTTTGCTGAAGATTAATTGACCATATAATCATTGGTTTATTTCTGTGTTCTCTATTCTTTTCCATTGACGTATGTATCTATTTTTGCATCAGTACCATACCGCTTTGATTACCAGAGCTTGGTAATGTATCTGGAAATCAGGACTGTGATAACCTCCCATATTGTTCTTTTTTCCCAGATTACTTTGGCTATTTATGGTCTTTTGTGGTTACATACAAATTTTAGGATTAATTGCTCTAGTTCTTTGAAAAATGCTATTGGTGTTTTAATAGGGATTGCATTAAATTTGGAAATTGCTACGTAGTATGGTCATTTTAGCAATATTGTACAAATCTGTCAGCATGGAGTATCTTTCCATTTGTGTCACCTTCAGTTTTTTTCATCAGTGTTTTATAGTTTTCAGAGTACAGGTCTTTCATCTCCATGGTTAAGTTTACTCCTAGGTATTTTATTTTTGGTGCAATTGTAAATGGGATTGTTTTCTTAATTTCTCTATATGCTCAATATCAGTGTATAGAAATGCAGTGGATTTCAGTATAATGATTTTGTATTGTGCAACCTTACTGAATTCATTTATCAGTTCTAGGAATTTTTGCTGGAGTCTCTTCATTAAGTTCTTCATTAGTAAACCATACTAAAAGCGTTAAATCTATACTCCTCTCCCCACCACGTTTTAGGTATATGGTGTCATAATTTACTTCCTTTTGTGAATCCCTTGACTGATTTTTATACATGTGCTCTATTTTATTACTTTTGTGGTTCCTACTTTCCTTATTCCTGCTTATAGTCTTTCCTTTCCACTCAGTGAAACGCCTTTAGCATTTCTTGTAAGGCTGGTTTAGTGGTGATGAATTCCTTTAACTTGTGTTTGAGAAATTCTCTCTCTCCTTCTGTTCTGAATGATGTTTTCTTTCAGCATTTCAAATATATCATGCCACTCCCTTCTGGCCTGCAAAGTTTCTGCTGAACAGCTAATAGTCTTAATTGGGTTTCTCTTGTGTGTAACTGTTTTCTTTTCCCTTGCTGCTCTTTTAAAAAAAAAATTTAATGTCTGTTTATGTTTTGGAGAAAGAGTGCAAGTGGGGCAGAGACAGAGAGGGAGGGAGACACAGAATCTGAAGCACGCTCCAGGCTCTGAGCTGTCAGCACAGAGCCTGACATGGGGTTCAAACTCAGAAACCACAAGATCATGACCTGAGCTTGATCATGACTGAGCTATCCAGGCACCCCCTTTCCCTTGCTGCTTTAAAATTCTCTCTTAATCTCTGCTTCTTGCCATTTTAATTACTATATATTTTAACAAAACAAAAAAATGAAATAAAGGAAGCTAGATCCCAGGTGTGTTCCAGTCTATTTGCTCAGAGACGCTTGATAGAAAAGAGAAAAAAACATTTAAAATTAAAAAAAATTAATTGAATAAAAAATTTGTTTAAATTTAAAATTTTGCTCTTTATCCAAGAAAGAGAAAGAAAAGAAAAACAACATAAACAAAAACAGAAGCAAAGAAAACAACCAAACCAACAAACAGCTTGAGACCCAAATGAAGTTACATCCAGTTTCCCCTAGAATTGAAACTGCAGCATACTATAGTCTGTAGACTAAGCAGTTGGAAGGGATTTGTGCTGGTCTTCTGGGGGATGTGCTTGGAGGGCACAGGTAGGCAGGGTGTGGTGTAACAGCTCTGTTCTCCACTTGGTGGCTCCACTTAGCTCAGTGGGGTTGGTCTCTATATGTACGCACACCTGCTAGAGGTGAAAATAGCTTCACCCAGGTCTCTAATCTCTGGCATGGAATTTTGTGCTCTCACAAACATGTGATCAAACACCCCTCCTTTTTCTTAGCCTTCCATCCACTCCCCACCTTTACCTTCTGTTCAAGCTGTCTACCAGGTGGCGCCTCCCTCCAGAGTTTTATTTCATATGGGGCTGTGTTTCAAAACCCCACCCTTCAGAGACCCCTGTGGTTTAGACCTGCACTGATTCTCTGGGGGAAGATCTTGCTGAACAATGGCTGGGTGCTGGCTTGTCCCAGAAAATGTCTGCCTGCTCCCAAAGCAGCAGAGGCTCAGAGTTTATGGTAAATCACAACACAGCTGGCACCAGGTTTTCCTGCACTCTAGTGTCTTTGGTCCAATTTCAGTAAAAGTGGCAGCTCTCTGAGGTCTGGTGGGACTTTTGCCCACTGGGAGACCTCTACCAAATGGATTCCTAGCAGGGGAATCTTTTCTCCCTGTATGGCACACGGGGACCTTTCAGAGTACTACTCCTGGGGATTTGTCCCACTTCCTCACCAGAGCACTGACAGGTGCACTGAAACTTCAGACCGCGCTCCACAGTTTATAGAATCCTGGTGATATTGGAACCCTCTGCTTTCACTCTGTAATAGTTTTGGGGAACAGATTTCTTGCCCAGTTCCCTGTGAGTGTTTTCACTCTTTTTCTTTCTCTAGTTGCTTTTGGGGGGAGTGCTTTTCTTACATGATCCCGATCTGCTGTATTCTCCCCCCCCCACCCCCCGCTCCTGTCCTCTCTCCGCAAAAATGGTTCCCTGTCCTCCATGGCTCCGTGACTTTTCTGTCCCCCAATTCACCTTTCCACACCATGTACCTGCCAAGTTCTCTGGCTCAAATTATGCAGATTGTTGCGTTAATCCTCAGATCAGTTCCCTTGGTATTCAAAAATAGTTTGATGCTGATCTAGCTGTGTTTCAGGGAGGTGACAAGCTCAGGGTCTCCATACTACTCCACCATCTTAACTGCATCTCAATTGCTATGTATATATTGGTGCGGATCTCCTTGAGTCGATTTTATCGGGAGCCATTTGTGCCTCCTGATCTGGATTTCTTTTACCTTCCCCAGATTAGGGAAGTTTTTAGCTATTATTTTTTCAGATAAATTTTCTTCCCTCTTTTTTCTCTCTCTCCTCCTTCTGAGGTCCTTAGAATGTTATTATGCATGATGGTGTGGCTGAGTTTCCTTAATTTATTTTCATTTTTTATTGTTTTTCTCTTTCCTGTTCAGCTTCTTGATTTCCATTACTCTGTCCTCCAGGTTGCTGATCCATTCTTCTGCTTCCTCTACTCTACTATCTATTCCTACTAGTGTATTTTTAATATCAGTTATTGAGTTCTTGATCTGGGATTGGTTCTCTTTGTTTTCCGTCTTTTTGTTGAGGGTCTTAACTGAAATCTTCCACTCTTTTCTCAAGCCCATGAGGCCATTACTTTAAATTCTCTGTCAGGCATATTGCATAAACCGTTTCATTTAGCTCTTTTGCAGGGATATTGTCCTATTCTTTCATTTGGGAGATATTCCTCTGTCTCCTCATTTTTTCTAACTCTCCTGGATGTGTTTCTTTGTGTTAGTAAAGTCAGCTACCTTTCCTGCTCTTGAGAGTAGTGGCCTTATGAAGAAGAGGTTTTGTAGTGCTGTGTGGTTGGGGTGGGGTGCCTGCAAGATCCACAGTGGTCTGCTGTTGGAGGGGACCTGCAGCCATCTGGGAAAACTCCTGTGGAGGTCAGGATGGAGGGGTGGATCTGCAGGAGAATACAGTTTTGCAAGCTGGGCGAGGGTCTGCTCTCTGAGGGGACCTGTAGCTGTTTTGGAGAACTGCTGAGGATGGGCTGGAGGGGGCAGGGTGCACTGTTAGCAAGCCAGGTGGAGAGTGTTTGTTCTGGTTCCTGCATGTGTCCATGTATCTAGGTTGTGGTTGGGAGAGGGATGGCACCCATCAGCTCTTTTGTTCTTGGAGAAGTCTTCTAAAGATTCTTGTCCCTCCAGCACGCATGCTGAGATTAGTAAATAAGTCTCCTTCCCATACACCCCAGTGCTGCTTCTATGCCGCACCTCAGTGGGGTTGTTTGGTATGCTTTCTCTTTAAGGTTAGGGACTCAGTTTCCTATTGCTCTCCAGGTCTCCCATGCCAGAGCTTTGTGATTTTTAAAGTTCCAGGTATTAAGCCCCACTGACTGTAAGAACCCATGAAGTTAAGCCCCTCTGGCTTTCAAAGCCAAATGTTAAGGTATTTATCTTTGTAGTGCAGGTCCCCTAGGTGTAGGGTGCCAGGTGTGGGATCTGCTCCTCTCCCTTCACTATGTTTTACATTGATCCTCTCTCCTTCCTGCATGCTTATGGTGTTCCTCTCTCCTGAAGACAATCTCCTATCTCTGCCCTTTCTACCCTCTTCAATGTGGCCTCTCCTCTACATTTAGCTGTGGAGAGTGTGTTCTTCCAGTCTTCAGGTTGTTTTTTTGAGTTATTTACACTAATGTGGGTGTCAATAACTATCTTCATCTTGGGACAAGGTGAGCTTAGGATCCTCCTACTCTGCCATCTTCCTTGGAAGTCCTACCACACTGGGGTTTTGATTTGCATTTCCCTGATGATTAATGATGTTGAGCATCTTTTCATGGTCCTTTGCATATTTCCTGTGGATAATTGTCTATTTAGACCCTTAGTCCATTTTTTTATTGGGTTACTTTTATTATTGAGTTGTAAGAGTTCTTTGTATGTTCTAATTACAAATCTCTTGTCAGATATAGGATTTACAAATATTTTCTCCCATACTGTGGAGGAAAAATAGCTATAAGGAAAGTGTTCCTTATAGCCATTTTTAAAAATCTAGATCCAGTCAGGGCTCTTGCATTATGTATCTCTAATAAGAGTTTTGTTCCTACTGAAAAGTAGGACCAGCTTATGAGATAGGAGCCTAGTTTACAAAGTGTCCCACTTTTTGTCCATAATTCCTATGCTTTTAGCATACCTAAAAAAAGTAATACTTTCTTAATGTAGGACTTAATGGAGGATAGAATTTTAGTCCATTTAATAGAGCAAAATTTTAGAAAATTTATATAAGTTATGTCACGGGAGAAAAATTTTCTTTGTGAGTGGAACACTCTTAACTAGTCTCCGTTCCCGTGGGCTGTTCCCACTTTCCATGTCTTCATATTTTATTCTGCTTTTAAGTGTCCATGTTAAAATCCAGTTCTAATTCTTATTTTCATATGGAGGAATAGTATCAACATTACCTGTAACTTTTTAATGGTGTAAGGAGTAGCATTTTTAAAAACCAGGGGTTTCTGAGATCCCATGTCTCCACATTGCCTTTGAGATTCACTGCTTTGTAGCCATCCTTCCCCTTGCCTCAAGTGCCTCTGTGTACATGGGAGTTAGGGTTATGACCAAATAGTGGGAGTGTGGGTGACATATTTATGAGTCCTGTATTTTTAACTACCTGTGTTTCTTTATAACTGGAAAAAATGCTGCTTTAATTATGGGAGAGGGGATCTGGAGAGAAAAAATTCTTAAAGGGAAGCTGCCACTCGGCACATTATCCTGGTGCTTCCCAAGACGCTCTATTTTATGTTATGAAGACAGTTAATTTGCCGTGTATATTTTCACTCAGGGCTGATTCCTACAGTAAAGGGAATGGGTTAGTATCTGATTACTTAGTAATTTTACTAAACGTCAGAAAATAAATGCTATTGTGGTTCCTCCAGGGTGCTTCAGTAAAGACCAGGTCTACTTGGATGGCATCCTGCAGATCCTCCGGTACAGAGAGACCATTGACTTTCATCTACTGACTGCCCTGGGGAAGGTGAGTGAAACCAATGGCAAAACCATTGGTTGGTGTGAAACCAACACCCGGGGTCATTATTTCCTTCAGCTCAATTTGATGATTCAATAAGATTCAGGTTCAAATTGTTTTTATACTTTGTGTTGGAGTAAGTTTCCTTCTTGTGATAACTGGAGGGAAGAAGTATGGTTGTTACAAAACCAAGTTTCAGAATTTCTTCGTGGACAATAAGAGGTAAATGAAGGGAAAAATAAATTTGGCAATGTATCTTTAATGTACATCTTCTAAAGCATTTTAAAGTGAGCTGCAAATATAACACTTTCCCCTTTATCTCCCAAATATTGTGACACGACCATGTGATTTTTTTTTTTTAAGAAATGTATCACTGATTCAATACAATATCTAAAACACAGTCTACTTAATATTTCTCAGATTATCCCAAAAATGTCCTTTGGATCCTGGCTCACAAAAAAAGAGCTACAATCAGGATTGGATCCTGCATTTGTTTATAATATTTAGTCTCTTTTTTTTTTTTTTTTTTTTTTTTAATTTTTTTTTTTCAACGTTTTTTATTTATTTTTGGGACAGAGAGAGACATAGCATGAATGGGGGAGGGGCAGAGAGAGAGGGAGACACAGAATCGGAAACAGGCTCCAGGCTCTGAGCCATCAGCCCAGAGCCTGACGCGGGGCTCGAACTCACGGACCGCGAGATCGTGACCTGGCTGAAGTCGGACGCCCAACCGACTGCGCCACCCAGGCGCCCCGATATTTAGTCTCTTAATCTGTAACAGTTCCTCTTGTGCTGCCCTCTACCAAGTGTTTTTGTTTTTCCTGACATTTTTGAGAGTCCAGGACCATTTTCTTGGGAGTTCCTACAATCTGGATTAATGAATTGTTTTCTTATGGTTAGATTCAGGCTAAACGTTTTTTACCAAGAATACACTACATGCGTGACTTGTATAGTTTATAGTGCATCACGCTAGAAAGCACACATGTGATTTTGTTCCATTATCAGTGATACTTCGTTTGATCACTGGGTAAATTACAATGGAAAGATCTGGAAAGATCAGAAAATAAAGGTATCTTTTTTGTATTAAATAAGTAATCTGTGGGGTAATACCTGTGAATGTACTGTTCCTTAAATCTTTCAAGGAATGGTTTTAATATCCATTGTTCTTTGCCCAATCAGTTAATTACACTAGTGGTAGCAAAATAGAGATATTTTGATTCTTTTGCATTTCATTCTTTTTTGTAGTATTGTTATGGACTTACTCTTTAAAAAAAAAAACAAAAAAAAAAAACTTTGAGAGAGCATGAGTGAGGGAAGGGCAGAAGAGAGGAAGACACAGAATCGCAAACTGGCTCTGCACTGTCAGTGCAGATCCCAAGGTGGGGCTCAATCTTGCAAACCGAGAAATCATGACCTGAGCCAAAATCAAAAGAGTGAGACACTTAACCAACTGAGCCACCCAGGAACCCCAGACTTACTCTTTTATTCAGCCCTTCCACTGGCTACTCCTTTGTTTTTAAAAACATGTCATCATGTTTGCTGGCTAAGTAAAATGCTCTGGGCTCATTTTAGACTTTTTCTACCCAAATCTCAGCTGAGATATTTTTCTTTTTCTTTTTTTTTTAAATTAACGTTTATTTATTTTTGAGACAGGGAGAGACAGAGCATGAACAGGGGAGGGTCAGAGAGAGGGAGACACAGAATCTGCAGGCTCCAGGCTCTGAGCTGTCAGCACAGAGCCTGACGCGGGGCTAGAACTCACGGACCGCGAGATCATGACCTGAGCCGAAGTCGGCCCCTTAACCGACTGAGCCACCCAGGCGCCCCTATTTTTCTAAGGATACAAATTTAATACACAGGAATCTGTTGCATTTCTACATATTAATAACAAAGCAGAAGAGGAATTTAGTCCCATTTATAATCGTACCAAAAGGATAAAATATCTAGAAATGAAGATGCCACAAACAAGTAGAAGGATATACTGTGCCCTTGGATCAGAACAATTAATACTGTTAAAATTTCCCTAATAGCCAAAGCAATCTACAGATTCAGCACAATCCCTATCAAAATACCAGTAGCATTTTTCACAGAACTAGAATAATCCTAAAATTTGTACAGAACCACAAACAACCTCGAATAGCAAAGCCATCTGAATAAAGAACCACACTGAATGTGTAAGAATCCGAGATTTCAAGGAACACTACAAAGCTGTAGTGATCAAAACAGTATGGTGTTAATACAAAAACAGATACGTAAATTAATGGAACAGGATAGCCCAGAAATAAACTCATGCCTTTATCAATTAATCTATGATAGAGGCAAGAATATACAGTGGAGAAAAGACAACTTCCCTCAGTAAATGGTGCTGAGAAAACTGGACTGCTTTCTTACACCATAGACAAAAATAAACTCAAAGTGGATTAAACACCAAAAACTAAAAGCAAACAGACACAGTAATTCTTTGCACATTGACTTTAGCAACATATTTATGGCTGTGTCTCCTCAGTCAAGAAAGGAAAAATAAATTACTAAACCACACCAATATCAACAACAAACCCATTTTCATTACACTTAGTGGTATAAATACTCAAATAATTTCAATAACTTAAATTTTAAAATGTAATAAAATACAATATGAACATGATTTCTTTATAATCTTTCCACTGAATCAGGAAGAGTGTTGATCAGAAGACAGTAGTTTTTAAAGCCAGCCATGTTTTGGAATTTAAAGTTGTAATGACAGTTTCTAGAACTTAAGCCAATCTTTGGTATTTATGGGTGAAACGTTTTATGTAAGTAAGTGAATAACGTGAAATTTTATAAAATATTTGCTTACAAAAATTCAAAATAAAAGTAAAATAATTCTACATAAAACACAATTTTATTTCTGAAATTAAATAGAAAATAGGAATTCAGTATATAATTGTGCTGCTATTCCTAATTCCATAATATGGCATTTATATTCTAGCTATTTCCTGGGTTCTTTTATTTAAATTTTGGACATTTGTTTAGATTTAGAGTTTCTCATACACATGTATTACATTTAGTTGTATAATTTCTAGACAAACTGAGTATAAGTCCAAGATTGAGTGTTAAATCAGTACTAGTGATTTTTTAAAACACATTCTTATTTAATAAAGGAACTCACTGATTTTTGTTATTTTGCAGGTATTAATTTGAAAACCAGTCCATGTAAAGTTTCACTTAAGACTTAGGGAAGAAGTTACTTGCGTATGAAAACTATCTTCCTTTTTTCAGGTCTCTTATGAAGATGTGGATCGCTTAAAAGGATTGGCAGTTATTGAAAACATGAGGGTCCCTCATTTCCTGCAGGACCATGGCCGATACATGGAACATTTAGAGAAGATCATGGAAGTGAATGAATTGACTGACAGGGAACTGAAAGATCTTATATATTAATCAGCATTCTTGCAGACATAGTGAAGCTATACCTCTATATTACCAGTTAGGTGCAGTTAGCACCAGCATATTTATAAAAGATGAATGTTTACATAAGTTTTCTGAAGAATGATCTGCAGTATTCAGCTGAATTTTTAAAAGGTTAAGTACAAACCTTACACTGTTTCCCTAACATGTTTCTATAGGCTGCAGGGGAAGTTCCTCCTATTTTCATCTGGATCTCAACAGAGTCTGATGAAAATACTACTGGTGAGTGTTTTTGAAGAATCTTGGTCAAAACTGAGTAATAAGCATCTGCCTGAGCACCAAGACCAGCCCTGGCTAAAGACTGAATTCCAGTCTTGTTTTAACTACAAGATTATATTTTACTTGATAAATAATGGCAATTCTTTGAAAAATTAGTTTTGTTATGCTCCCAAAAGCTAGCTGCTTTTTTTTCTTTATTTTACACATTGTTTCACCTTATCAATTTATAGGAACTAAATTAGAGAATTACCTCATTTTGTCTAGTTATTCCCTAAACTTTATTTGCTGAAACAAACTTTATCCCTTCCAGATTTTAACGAAGTTTTAGGGTCTTTCCCTCCCCATTCCTGTATATAGATGGTAAGTACAAGTGGTTTGTCTACATAGACTAAAATAGCTAGGGAAGAGAGAGAAGCTACTCACCTTTTTGTTAAATGGAGCGACCAGCAAGACACAAATACACTAATGTAGTTTCTGTAGGAGCTGGATGTTGACTAGGTAGCATCTACTGTCAACTTGACCATGCCCTGAAAAATGGAATTCCTGGACATTGCCATTTGGTAAACTGGTCTTGTGATATTGTCTGAGTATATTTTATTTCATCAAGCCAATAATGACAGTTTGACTTTGAAAAATGAGAGTTCTGTTCTGCTACATTTCCTCTGCTAAAAGCATATACCCCTAGCTTTGTATAATTTATTGATTTCCATACATACTTGGGTATATATACTTGGAATCAAATAGTTCTTCAAACAGCTTATTTTAATGATCAGGAAGAACACTGCTGTAAATACCCCATTCAAAATTGCTACTGTAATTTTTACCGAAAGCTATCTGAGAGTTTATCTTTACCTCATTTCAGGCTTAAATATGGTGCTAACACTGGTAGATGTATACTGCAAAGCCTGGTCCACATTCCTGCTAGGAAATTATTTTAGGAAATTTTATGCAGGCTAGGTTATGTGATTTTCTCATTCACGTATCTAGAAGGGCTTGCCTCCAAGAAGAATGTTGCAGCAGACAGGATGTATTCTAACTGGCATCTGGTGGTTCTCACAGAGCCACACATGTCACTTTTGGTAAGTAGCAGGCCAGGCCCTTTGGAGCATTAAACGTACCCACACAGTGCCATGATTGCTGGAGTGTGGCCTGCACATTTCTGTGCAGAGCTGGGGCATATACTGTGCCAACACTGACCAGATACTGGAAAACCACTCTTGACCCCTCGAGCATATTTCCTTGTAGCATAGTCCTCCAGTTTCAGCTTTGGTGTAGCATTTTCTAACTTTGTCTTCAAACTTATCAAAGGTGATTGTGAAAACTGTGCATTAACTGGAATTGAAGTATAGACAAATGGCAATATTTACGTCCTGTGATTTAAGCCCAAATGCTTATAAATTCAACATTTGTAGGCAATAACTGCTAATCATGTTACAGTTTAAATATAAAGGAAAATCACAACAGCCTTAATATCCTGTTGGTCAAAGGATTATTTATAGTGATTCTAGTCCCTGAATTTTAAAATGGATATTCTGTATCTGAGTTGGAAAAGGAAACACTTTCTTGCCTTACTGCTTCAGTATAAAGACAAAAAACCAGTGCTATCCAGACAAAAAAATGACCTTAAATCACATTGATTGTCTTAAGCTATTTTAAAAGTTAGCAATGAACCAAAAATTGTTGCAGATTAGAATACCTAAAGAGCTCTAAACTTTAAAAGTTGGGATTGAAGATTTAATTAGTGTTTATTCTCTTTCCTGAAATAGCACTAAGGTCAGTTTTGTTCCCTAAAATTGAAGTTTTAATAAATAGAAAATTTATAGCAGCAGTACTTAGGAGAATAGTTGAAGGTTGCATTAATTTTAATAGTTACTTGCTGTAGACTATTGAGGATTAGAATTTCATCAGTTTTGTCCACTGTAATTCTAACATAATTGTCTCAAATACAGTTAGGTTTTCACATCAGATGGGATTCAGAGTGAATTGTTTATATACCTAAATCCATAGTCTCCATTTCTTTACATTTTCACCTTTGTAAAGATGTTTAAGATTTGTATTGTTTGTTTTGTATATATTTGGGCATCTTATGTTTAGCTATAATAGAAATAAATAGCACTGAAGTTCTCAAATGAAATATGTGAGTATATGCGCATGCAAACCTTAATTATATTTTTGTGGTATTTCTGGGTTTTATATTGTATGGTAATTATTGAAGAGACCATTGTTTATCTTCTAATGTCCTTTTTTATAAAGTACTACATTTACCACATTCCACCTTTCCCCTAATTAATTCAGCTCATACCCTCATGGAGCTGTTCACAGTCCAGTGAGGAATAGTAGCACAGAACCACGTTACAGCATGGCCAGTCTCATGCCCAAAAAGTGCTACCAAAAGAACATAAACTGTAATCAATGGGCCTGCTTCTGTGTTTGAGGCACCTAAAGACCACTTGCAAAGTGGTTAGGGTCCACAATATTTCATTACCACTCTGCAAGGCTTGTGTTTGGAATCTGAGCACCTTTAGCCCAGGAGAAGGAGTAGACCACAAGTACAGCTGCTTGGGTCATCAAGGGCCTGGAGGAGATCCCTTGAGACCTCCAGCAAGTGCCCAAAGGAGCCAATGCTTTACCCTTATGCTTAGTGGTTGTCTTTGAATTGACATCTTTACTTGTGAAAACATTGTCAGCTGGCTTTGACATCCATTTTTCTTCACTGATTCCAGTACCTAAAGGAATTAATTTCTTAAAATTAGTGCTAGGATGTGAAATACTGATGTTTGTTAGCTATGGAAGAGCTTTAAGAATACATAGAATTTTGAGAGCACAGAGAGCAAGAAGGTGGCCATCTGCAAGCCAAAGAGAGATACCTGAACAGACCCTTCTCTTATGGCCCTCAGGAGAAACCAAACCTGCCAATACCTTAATCTTGAACTTCTAGCTTTCATAACTGAAAGAAACTGCACTTAGAGGAAGAGGACAAAACAAAGAGAGAACAGAAATTTGACACTGAGAAGAGACAACTGAATATTCCACTTCTTTCCAGCCATCCAGTTATCCTTTACTGGATAAAGACAACCAACTTCAGAAAACGATGTCAGCAACGTGGCTGAATAACACGTCCCTCATTTGTGCCCCTTCTCCAACCTCCCAATAATTTGGCATCCATCCATAGGCAAAAATGCCTTTGTGGGAGCTTTAGGATCCAGCAACACACACAAGCAACCGAGGAGGAATCTTGCCCACCCATGCATCGGGTAACAAACAGACCAAGGTCCTGGCTTGGACCCAGCAGTGGCCTGTGAACAAGTTTCAACCCCTCTCAGCTGCAGTCTGCAAACCCCTAGGAAACAATCTCAGGCAGTAACCCATGGACCAGAGAGGCTTTGTGTAAGTCAAAGTTACCAGCAGAAAAGTTTCAGCACACCATTGGAGCAAAAAATATGTTTAGATGCATTGAAGAGGAATAGTTTAGCCTCATCACTTCTCCCCCAAAGTGGAACAACTCCAGGCCAAGTGAGATCTCAGCTTGTGATTTCTCCTGTGGGGGGAAATGAGAGTACATAAGTGTCCAGCTTCCCCACCTTTGCAGAATGCTACCAAAGAGGCCCATTTCACTCTCATCCCATTCAGAGTACTGAATCAAGTCTGTGTGACTAGGGCATGGGAAGAAGCTGGAAGGGTAGCAGATAATGACTTTTGGAGGCCATTAAAGGGATATACAGTCTACCAACTGCATCAGTCTCCATTAAGCTGGCTCATGAGCTTCTGGGGATGCCTTACCGGTGGATCTCCCTGACTAGCCCATGGGAAACCCCCAGTGCTCGATGGCATCTCTCTCTCTCTCTCTCACACACACACACACACCCTGTGTCTGGCTCTCTGCACTCCCAACAGCACTGAGAGCATGCTTTGGCAGACAGCTAGTGACCAGGTACAAAAAGTCTGCCCAAATTCGTGGGCCAGAGAGGTAGAGCTTTAGCCCTACCCTTGGGAAAGCAAAAAGACTGTCCACACCAAGGCTTGTCCATTGCAAAATCAAGAGAAGGCATACAAACTTAATGCTACCACAAGAGGGGTGCCTGAGCAACTCACTTGGTTAGGTGTCCTACTTTGCCTCAGGTCATGATCTCACAGTTTGTGGGTTCAAGCCCCACATCAGACTCTGTGATCACAGCTCAGAGCCTGGAGCCTGCTTCAGATTCTGTGTCTCCCCCTCTCCTTACCCTTCCCCTGCTTGCACACTCTCTCTCTCTCAAAAATAAATTTACAAGATTTCTACCACAGGAGGCAGCAAGAAGCATGGGGCAGTCATATCCATACAGTCTGACAGTCCCAGATTCTCTACCAGAAGTGACCAAAGTTCCCCAAAACAGTCAAGATTGGTGGAGGTGTATTCTTCAAATACAAAGACAATGCAAAATTTAAGGAACATGAGAAATCAAGGAAATAGGACACCACTGAAAGATTATGATAATCCTCTAGTAACTGAACCCAAAGACATGGAGATCTGATTTAACTGATAATTCAAAATATTTAAGGAAGCTCAATGAGGTACAAGAATACACAGACAATTCAACAAAATCAGGAAAATACATGAACAAAATGAGCACTTTAACAAAGAGAAATCCTAAAAAGGATGAAGCATACTCTGGAGTAGAAAAATACAATGAATGAAATGAAAAATACAATAGCATCAACACCAAAGGCTCAAGCAGGAAAAAAAATCTATGAGTTAGAAGATGGGAACTCTGAAATTATCCAGTCAGGGGGAACAAAGAAAAAAGAATGAAAAAGTGTGATGAAAGCCTATGTGATCTATGGGATACCATCAAAAGAAACAATTTATAAATTATTGGAGTTGCAGGAGGAGAAGAGAGAGAGAAGGGAGCTAAAAGCTTATTTTTAAAAATAATGGCTAAAAACTTCCCAAACCTGGAAAGAAATTTGGATATCCATGTTCATAAAGTTTATGGGTTTCCAAATCCAGAGACCTACTCCAAGACACACTATAATAAAACTACCAAAAGCCAGAGTATTAAAAGCAGCAGGAGTAAAGAAGTTTGTAACTTGGAATCCCATCTTGTCAGATTGCTCAGCAGAATCCTCACAGGCCAGGGAAGAGTGGGATGATGTATTCAAAGTGCTGAAAGAAAAAAGCTGCCAAGAGTCAGCTGTGAAGATAGACAAATAGGAGGACCCTAAGCTCACCTTATCCCACAAATACAACTAGATAACATTAATAACAGTGTGAATAACCTAGAAAATGATCCAAAGACTGGCAGAACAAACTCCACAACTAAAGGCTGGGAAGAGGCCACCCTGAAGAAGGTAGGAAAGGCAACAACACAGTCTGGGAGCAAAACAGACCATGGCCAACCACTATGGAGAGGGAGCTGGTGGCATGAGGGGTGAAAAACCAGACTTTTACGCTGGGGATCCCACAACTGGGGAGAATGAATCTTCATAATATTTCCGTTTGAAAGTAAGAAGGAGTGCATTTCACGAGTTCTTAAAAACAGTGACTTAAAGCCTGGAATTTAAACATTCTGTGGCCTCAGCTCTGGTACAACCCTGAGGGCATCAGGAGGTTGAGTCCCTGCCCTTAAAGAGCTCAAGAAACAGCACGTGCAGATACAGCACAGATCCAGTAGTTTGAAAAATGCTGGGGTCAGACAGAAGGGAGAGTGATTTGCTGATCGCAGAGCGTGGCCATACAGATGGGTCACGGGACATTCCTCCAGGAGTCAGGGACAAAGGAGCTGGCAGGTGCCATTTCTCTCTTCCACTCCGCAGCATAAACAATGGGCATCTTCAGGAACCAGTGCAGTACCAACACTCCTTACTAATTTTCTTAGTAAGGCACGAAGCCCCATCACTCGTGCTTCAGCAGATCTGCCCTTCCCGGTCGAGCTCATCTTGGTTCCTGAACTGTGGGTCCCCCAGAAGACCCATGCAAACTGTGCCAACACTCTATCTCCAGAACTGTACATTTTGTGGGACCTCAGTTCTTGCAGTGGTGAGTCCAGGTGTCATTTCACAAGTAGATCACTGCATTAAAATGTTAAATGTTAAAACATGCCCCACCGAACACTGCCCACAGTAGGCAAAGAGAGCCTCTGCAGTCAACTGGATGGAAGGAAAAAGAAGCCAAGGCTCAACAGCAGAGAACAGGCAACATACATAGGAGACACTCCCTGAAGCACCAGGCCCTGGGGAATGGGACATTGCACTGAAGGGCACTGTAGGACCTCTTCTTCTGAAGGCTGTTATCATTAGAGCAAGAGAAGTAGCTGACTTACTAACATAGGAAATCAGACAAAATGAGGAGACTGAGAAACATCTCCCAAATGGAAGAACAGAACCAAACCACAGCAAGAGATCAAAATAGATACAAGTAATATGCCTGATAGAGAACTTAATGATCATAAAGACACTCAGTGGACTAGAGAAAAGAGTGGAGGACATCAGTGAGACCCTTAACACAGCGATAAAAACCAGAGATCAAGAACACAATAAATGAAATTAAAAAAAAAAAACTTGATAGAATAAATAGGCTAGATGAAACAGAGGAACAAATTAACAACCTGGAAGACAGAGTAATGGAAAGTAACCAAGTTGAGCAAAGGAGAGGAAATAAAATTATGCAAATTGATAATAGTCATAGGGAACTCAGTGACTCCACAAACATAAGAATATCTACATTATGGGGATCTCCAAAGAAGAGAGAGATAAGGGGGCAGACACTTTATTTGAAAGAAATAATAGCTAAAAATCTCCCATATCTGGGGAAGGAAATAGATCCAGATATAGAAGCCAAGAAATTTTACCAAAATTCAACCCAGGGTAATTAAAATGGCAAAAAGTGGCAATAAAGGGAAAAAAATCTAAAGCAGCAAGAGAAAAGACAGTTACTTACAAGAGAAACCCCATAAGGCTATAAGCTGGTATTTCAGCAGAAACTTTACAGGCCAGAGGGGAGTGGTATGACATATTCAAAGTGCAGAAATGGGAAAAAATCTGCATGCAAGAATACTGTATCCAGGAAGGCTATCATTCAAAATAGAAGCAAAGATAAAGAGTTTCTCAAACAAAAACTAAAGGAGTTCATGACCACTAAACCAGCCCTACAAGAAATACTAAAGGGGAATTTTTGAGTGGAAAGGAAGACCGTAAGTTAGAGAATATGAAAAGTAAAAAAACACAAAGTAAAAATAGGTATTTCTGTAAAAATTAGTCAAGGGATCCCTAAAATAAAAGGATGTAAAAATATGACACCATATACCTAAAACATGGGGTCATGGGGATAGGAGTAAAGAATGAGTTTAAACTTAAGTGGCCATCAACTTCATGTAGACTGTTATATGCATAATATATTATATATAAACCTAGTGGTAACCACAAATCAAAAAACTAGTAATAGATATACAAAGAATAAAGAGAAAGGAATCCAAGCATACCACTAAAGAAAGACAACAAACCATGAAAGAGAGCAAGAAAGGATCAGAGAAAATCTATAGAAACAACCACAGAACAAGTAACAAAACAGCAATAAATATATATGTATCAACAATTAATTAGAATGGAAATGGAGTAAATGCTCAAATCAGGGTGACCTAGCGGATAAAAAAAAAAAAAAAAAAAAAAAACCCGTCTATATGCTGTCTACAAGACACTAATTTCAGACCTAAAGACACTTGAAGATTGAAAGTGAGGGGATGGAGAAACATTTATCATGCACATAGATGATAAAATAAAGCTGGGGTAACAATACTTATATCGGATAAAATAGACTTTAAAACAAATACAAGAGACAAAGAGGGACACTATAAATAAAGAAGACAATCCAACAAGAGGATACAAACAATTGTAAATATTTATGTATCCAACGTGAGAGCACCCAAATACATAAAACAGTTAATAACCTATAAAAGAAGTAATTGATAGTAATACAATAATAGTAGGGGACTTTTAACACTCTATTTATACATCAATGTATAAGAAACAGTGGCTTTGAATGACACACTGGACCAGATGGATTTAACAGACATATTCAGAACATTCCATTGTAAAAGAGCAGAACACATATTCAAGTGCACAAGGAACATTCTCCAGAATAGATCATATATTAAGCCACAAAATAAATCTCAACAAATTTTTTAAAAAATTTGGAAGTTATACCATGCATATTTTCTGACCACAACACTATGAAACTAGAAATTGACTACAAGAAAAAATCTTGAAAGAGCAAAAATACATGGAGGTTAAGTAACATGGTATTAAATATTGAATAGGTCAACCAAGTAATCAAAGATGATATCAAAGATTACATGAAAACACATGGTTAGTTAAGATGGTGGAGGAGTAGGGCAACCCTAAGCTTGCATCCTCCCTTGAACACAGCTAGATAAATATCATTCTGAACACCCAAGAAATTGAGGATGGAGAGAACAAAGCTGTGCATCTCCAAGCAGAAAAAAATGACCACACTGTGGAAGGTAGGAACTGTTGGAGAGTTGATTTTGGGGAGAAAAGAGCCATGGGCTTTGCATAGGGGAAGGATCCCTGACCACTGAAAGAGGAAAGAGAAAGTGAAAAAACTGAAAACATGTACAGAGGGTTTCACAGGAAAAACTTCCCCAAAACCACTGACTGCAAAAAAACGAGAGTTTTGTGAGTATTTTTTGTTTTGTTTTGTTTTGGTTTTGGTTTTGGTTTTTGTTGTTTTTAATAAACAGCAGAGCACAGAACCTAAAGCTTTGGAGGTCAGTGCCATCACCAGGGACACATCCGGCAGTGCTCCACTTGGAAAGGAGGGCAGAGACCCAGTAGTGGGCAGCATGGTCTAAGGATAGCCTGGGCACACAGGGAAAAACAATTCCCCTTCATGGAGTGTATTTGGTAGAGGGAATACAGCCTCTCCAGGGTCCCCATTTGCCAGCATAGGAACAAAGATGCTGGCTGAGGGCAGCAAACCTTGGCACTGGCTTTGTGTTGTGATTTACCATAAATTCTGAACCACTGCATGATCATGCACCCATCTTCTGGGACAAGCTGGCACCAGACACAGTGCAGCAAGACCCTTCCACAGAAAATCAGAGTAGGGCCACACCATGGGGGTCTCAGAAGTTTAGAGATTTGAAATACAGCCACACCTGAGATACAACACAGAAGGGTGGTGCTGCCTGAGCTCATACACAGGATAAAGGCAGGGATATGATGGAACCTTGGGACACAGGAGTGGTGATTATTGACTTGTCTGTGAGGGCTTACTGAGGAGTGGTGGGCACAAGCTCCCCGTTCTGGAGATGAGAGAGTGGATCAAAGTTATTTTCACCCCTTGCCCACCACCAGCGAACAACTTCAGTGAGCTAAACAGTGCCATCAAGTGGAGACTGAAGCCACTGCACCAAGCCAGCACCGCCGGCGACCTGCAGGTGCATATTCACTAGGGAAGTCCATCTGAGAATCAGTTTAACAGGCCCCTCGCCCAGAAGACCAGCACAGACCATGTGCACACACCAAGTCTGATCATAGAATGCTGCAAAGCTTCAGCTTTAGGGGAAATAGAATCTAGCTTACTTTTTATTTTTTAATGTTTCTTTTTTTTTTTTTTTTGCTTATTTATTTTTGAGAGAGACAGAGACAGAATGCGAGTGGGTTGGGGCAGAGAGAGAGAAGGAGGCACAGAATCTGAAGCAGGCTGCAAGCTCCGAGCTGTCAGCACAGAGCCTGACGCGGGGCTCAAACTCACGAGCTGTGAGATCATGACCCGAGCAGAAGTCAGATGTTCAACCAACTGAGCCACCCAGGTGCCCCTTTAATTTTTAATTTTTTAATTTGTATTTTAAAAATATTTTTATTTATAAATAGTAACTATTTTAACTGTATTCTTTGGATATAGCTTCTTTTAGCAAGCATACCAAAACACACCTAGGATCTAGGGGTTTTTTTTAATGTTTTGTTTTCTGGACAAAATGACAAGTTGGAGGAAATAACCGCAAAAGAAAGAACAGAAAGTAAATATTATGGCCAGAGATTTCATCAATACAGATATAAGTAAGATGTCTGAACTAGAATTTAAAACAACAATTATAAGGTTACTAGCTGAGCTTGAAAAAAAGTACAGAAGACACTAGAGAATTCCCTACTAGAGAGATAAAGAACTAAAATCTTGTCAGGCCAAAATTTACAATGCTATAATCAAGATGCAAACCTGAATGTATGCCATAATAGAGAGGATGGACAAAGCAGAGGAACAAATCAGTGACCTAGATGATAAAATTATGGAATTAAGCTGGAGATAAAGATAAAATTAAACTGAAGAGAAGAGGGAAATAAAGGTATTGGATCATGAAGGCAGACTTAGGGAATGCCGCGATTTCTTAAAATGTAATAACATTTGCATCATAGGAGTCCCAGAAGATGGAGACGAAAGGGGGAAGAAGCTTTATCTGAGCAAATTATTGCTGAAAACTTCCCTAATCTGGGGAAGGACTCAGACATCAAAATCCATGAAGCACAGAGAACTCCCATAAAATTCTTCAAAAGAAGGCCATCACATAGATCTATCATAGTCAAATTCACAAAATACACCGACAGGAAAGAATTCTGAAAGCAGCAATGGAAAAAAAGTCCTTAACATACAAGGGAAGACCAATCAGATTTGCAGATCTGTCCATAGAAAGTTGGCAGGCCAGAAGGGAATGGCAGTATATATTCAATGTGCTGGATGAGAAAAATATGCAGCCAAGAATACTTTATCCAGCAAGACAGTCATTCACAATAGAAGCATAGGTAAAGAGTTTCCCAGACAAAAACTAAAGGAGTCCATGACCACTAAACCACCTCTGCAAGAAGGGGAATCTCTGAGTGGGGAAAATAGATCAAAGGCAACAAACACCAGAAAGAAACAGAGAACATCTTCAGAAACTCCAAATTTACAGGTAACACAATGGCATTAAATTCATATCCTTCAATAATCACTCTGAATGTAAATGGACTAAATACTTCAATCAAAAGGTATCAGAATGGATTAAAAAGTGAGACCCATCTATATGCTGCATGCAAGAGACTCATTTTAGACCTAAGGACACCTGCACATTGAAACTGGGGGGGATGGAGAGCCATCTATCATGTTAATGGATGTGACAACAAAGGTGGAGTAACCTTATTTCTATCAGACAAACTAGATTTTATTTTATTTTATTTTACTTTAATGTTTATTTAGTTTTGAGACAGGGAGAGACAGAGCATGAACAGGGGAGGGGCAGAGAGAGAGGCAGACACAGAATCCAAAGCAGGCTCCAGGCTCTGAGCTGTCAGCACAGGGCCCAACGTGGGGCTCGAATTCATGGACTGTGAGATCATGACCTGAGCCGAAGTCAGACGCTTAACCGACTGAGCCACCCAGGCACTCCCAGACAAACTAGATTTTAAAACAAAAACTAACAATAGATGAAGAAAGGCATTGTATCATAACTGAGTGGTCTATCCATCAAGAAGATCTAACAATTGTAAGTATTTATGCCCCTATTGTGAAACAATACAAATATATAAATCAATTAAACATAAAGAAACTCATTGATAATAACACCATAATAGTAGGGGACTTCAACACCCCACTTACAACAATGGACAGATCATCTAAGCAGAAAATCAACAAGGAAACAATGGCTTTGAATGACACATTGGACCAAATGCACTTAACAGATGTATTCAGAACATTCCATCCTAAAGTAGCAGAATATACTTTTTTTGTGAGTGCACATTGAACATTCTCCAGCATAGAACACATATTGGGTCACAAATTAGCCCTCAATAAGTACAAAAATATCAAGATCGTACTATACATATTTTTAGATCACAAAGCTATGAAACTTGAAGTCAACCACAAGAAAAAAATTGCAAAGACAACATGAAGGTTAAAGAACATCCCACTCAAGAATGAATAGGTGGGGCACCTAGGTGGTTCAGTTGGTTAAGCGTCCAACTCTTGACTTCAGCTCAGGTTATGATCTCAAGGTCATGAGATTGAGCCCCATGTCAGGCTCTGTGTTGAGCATGGAGCCTGATTAAGATTCTCTTTCTCCCTCTGCCCCTCTCCCCTGCTTGCACTCTCTTGCTCATTCTCTCTCAAAATAAACATTAAAAAAAAAAAAAAGAATGAATGGGTCAACCAGGAAATTAAAGAAAAATTTTAAAAGTACAATGGAAGGAAATGAAAATAAAAACACGACAGTACAAACCTTTGGGATGCAGCAAAGGAAGTATATTGCCACATAGGCCTACCTCAAGAAGATAAGTCTGAAATACACAACTTAACTTTACACCTTAAGGAGCTAGAAAAGAAACAGCAAATAAATCTGAAATCCAGAAGAAGGGAAAAAATAAAGATTAGAGAATAAACAATATAGAAACAAAAAAACCAGTAGAATGGATCAACAAAACTAAGAGTCAGTTCTCTGAAAGAATTAATAAAATTGGTAACCCTCCAGCCAGACTTACCAAAAAGAAAAGAGAAAGGAGCTAAATAAATAAAATCACGAATGAAAGAGGAGAAATAACAACCAACACCAAAGAAATACAAAGAATTATAAGAATATTATGAAAAACTGTATGCCAACAAATTGGGCAATCTGGAAGAAATAAATTCATAGAAGGATACAAATTACCAAAACTGAAACAGGAAGAAATAGGAAATGTGAACAGACCCATAACCAGCAAATAAATTGAATCAATAATCAAAAATCTCCCGGGGCGCCTGGGTGGCTCAGTCGGTTGAGCGGCCGACTTCAGCTCAGGTCATGATCTCGCGGTCTGTGGGTTCGAGCCCCGCGTCGGGCTCTGTGCTGACAGCTCCGAGCCTGGAACCTGTTTCAGATTCTGTGTCTCCCTCTCTCTGACCCTCCCCCGTTCATGCTCTGTCTCTCTCTGTCTCAAAAATAAATAAATGTTAAAAAAAATTTTTTTTTTAATAAAAAAAAAAAAATCTCCCAACAAACAAAAGTCCAGGGCCAGATGGCTTACCAGGGATAAAAGAGTTAATACCTATTATTCTCAAATTGCTCCAAAAAATACAAATGGAAGGAAAACTTGCAAAATCCTTCTATGAAACCAGTATTACTTTGATTCCAAAACCAGACAAAGACCCACAATAAAGAGGAATTACAGGCCAGTATCCCTGATGAACATGGATGCAAAAATTCTCAATAAGATACTAGCAAGTCAAATTCAACAGTACAGTAAAAGAATTATTCACCATGATCAAGTGGGATTTATTCTGGGGCTGCAGTCTGGTTCAATATTCACAAATAAATGTGATACACCAAATTAATAAAAGAAAGTATAAGAGCCATATGATTTTGTCAATAGATGCAGAAAAAGCTTTTGACAAAGTACAGCATCCATTCTTGATAAAAACTCTCAACAAAGAAGGGATAGATGGAACATATCTCAACATCATAAAGGGCATAAAAAAAAAAAGACCCACAACTAATATTATACTTAATTAGGAAAAACTGAGAGCTTGTCCTCTATACTCAGGAATAAGACAAGGATGTCCACTCTCACCATAACTATTTGTCTTAGCTTCAGCAATCAAACAACAAAAAGAAATAAAGGCATCCAAATAGCAAGGAAGAGGTCAAACTATCACTATTTGCAGACATGATGCTCTATGCAGATAACCTGAAAGACTCTACAAAAAATTGCTACAACTAATACGTGAATTCAGCAAAGTCACCGGATACAAAATCAACGTACAGAAATCTGTCACATTTCTATACACCAACAATGAATCAGCAGAAAAAGAAACGAAAGAATCAATCCCATTTACAATTGAACCAAAAACCCTAAGATATCTAGGAATAAACCTAACCAGAAATAAAAGGTCTATATTCTGAAAACTATAGAACACTTATGAAAGAAATTGAAGAAAACAAAAAAGAAATGCAAAAACATTCCATGCTCATGGATTGGAAGAACAAACATTGTTAAAATAACTATATTACCCAAAGCAATCAACACATTTAATGCAATCCCTATCAAAATACCACCAGCATTTTTCACAGAGCTATTACAAACAATCCTAAAATTTGTATGGAACTACAAAAGACCCTGAATAGCTTAAGTAATGCTGAAAAAGAAAAACAAAGCTGGAGGCATTATAATTCCAGACTTCAAGCTATATTACAAAGCTGTAGCATCAATACAGTATGGTACTGGCACAAAAACAGACACATAAATCAATGGAACAGAACAGAAAATGCAGAAATGGACTCACAACTACACGGTCAACTAATCTCTGACAAAGGAAAGAATATCCAATGGAAAAAAGATGGTCTCTTCAACAAATGGTGTTGGGAAAACTGGACAGCAACATGCAGAAGAATGAATCTGGACCACTTTCTTACACCATACACAAAAGTAAATTCAAAATAAATGAAAGAGCTAAATGTGAGACAGGAAACCACCAAAATCCCAGAGGAGAACACAGGCAGCAACCTCTTAAACCTCAGCTGGAGAACTTACTAGACACATCTCCCGAGGCAAGGGAAACAAAAGCAAAAATGAACTACTGGGACTTCATCAAGATAAAAAGCTTCTGCACAACAAAGGAAACAAACAACACAACTAAAAGGCAGCCTAAGGAATGGGAGAAGATAGTTCCAAACAACATATCAGATAAAGGGTTAGTATCCAAAATCTATGAAGAAATTACCAAACTCAATGCCCAAAATAATCATAATCATAATCATAATCATAATCATAATCATAATCTAGTTAGGAAATGGGCAAAAGACATGAATAGACACTTTTCCAAAGAAGACATCCAGATGGCTAACAGACTTATAAAAAGATGCTCAACATCATTCATCATCAGGGAAATACAAATCAAAACCACAATGAGGTACCGCCTCACACCTCTAAGAATGGCTAAAATTAACAATACAAGAAACAACAGGTGTTGGCAAGGATGTGAAGAAAGGGAAACCCTCTTGCACTTCTGGTGGGAATGCAAACTGGTGCTGCCACTCTGGAAGACAGTGTGGAAGTTCCTCAAAAAATTAAAATTAGAACTACCCTATGACCCAGCAATTGCACTACTAGTTATTTATCCAAAGGATACAAAAATGCTGATTCAAAGTAGCACATGCACCCCGATATTTATAGCAGTATTAGCAACAATAGCCAAATTAGGGAAAGAGCCCAAATTTTCATTGACTGATGAATGGATAAAGATACATAGATATAGACATAGATGTCATCAAAAAGAACAAAATCTTCCCGTTTGCAATGGAGCTAGAGTGTATTATGCTAAGCGAAATAAGAGAAATCAAATACCATATGATTTCACTTGTATGTGGAATTTAAGAAATAAAATAAATGAACATATGAACATATGGGAGGGGCAAAAGAAGAAAAGGAGAGAGGGAAACAAATCACAAGAGACTCTTAAAGATAGACAACAAACAGGGTTGATGGAGGGAGGTTGTTGGGGGATATTCTAGTTGGATGATGGGTATTAAGGAGAGCACTTTTTATGATAAGCACTGGGTTTTGTATGTAAGTGATGAATCACTGAATTCTACTCCTGAAACCAATATTGCAGTGTATGTCAACTAACTGGAACTTAAATATAAAATTGAAAAAAAAATAAAAATGGAAAAAAGGTTACATGAAGACAAATGAAAATGAAAACACAAGAGTTCAAAATCTTTGGGATACAGCAAAAGTGGTTCTAAGGGGAAGTTCAGAACAATACAGGTCTATATTAAAAAGCAAGAAAAATCTCAAACAACTTACCCTTAAATCTAAAGGAGCTAGAAAAGAAGAACAAATGAAATCCAAATCCAGCAAAAGAAAGGAAACAATAAAGATCAGAGCAGAAATAAGTGATATAGAAACTTAAAAAACAAAACAAAACAAAAAACAACAAACAATAGAAGGGATCAATGAAGCCAGGAGCTGGTTCTTTGAAAAGATCAACAAAATTGATAAACCTCTGGCAAGACTCATGAAAAAGAAAGAGGACCCAAATAAATTACTAATGCAAGATGAAAAATAACAACCAATAACAAAGAAATACAAACAATTGTAACAGAATATTATGAAAAACCTCTATGCCAACAAATTGGACAACTTAGAAGAAATGGATAAATTCCTAAACATACAACCTACCAAAGCTGAAGCAGGAAGAAATAGAAAATTTGAACAGACCAATTACCAGCAACAAAATTGAATCAGTCATCAAAAAACCCCCCAAAAAACAAAGTCCAGGACCAGATGGCTTCACAGGCAAATTCTACCAAACATTTAAAGAAGACTTAATATCCATTTTTCTCAAACTATTCCAAAAAATACAAGAATGAAAATTTCAATTGAAATTTGAGGCCAGTATCACCCTGATACCAAAACCAGATAAAGGCACCATAAAAAAAGAGAACTACACACCAATAGCTCTCATGAATATAAACACAAAAATCCTCAACAAAATATTGGTAAACTGAATCCAACAAAACATTAAAAAAATCATACACCATGATCAAGTCAGACTTACTCCTAGGATGTAAGTGTAGTTTATTATTCATAAAACAATAAGTTTGATACATTACATAAATAAGAGAAAGGTTAAAAACCATATGATCATTTGAATAGATGCAGAAAAAGCATTTGACCAAGTACAACATCCATTCATAATAACCATTCCCCGCTCCCATAAAGTTAGTGTAGAGGAATCATATCTCAACATAATGAAGGCTTTATATGAAAAACCCATGGCCAACATCATAATTGTGAGAACTGAGAACTACACCCCCCACCCCCACTTTTCTTAAATCGGGAACAAGACAAGGAGGTCCACTCTCACCACTTTTGTTCAATATAGTACTGGAAGTCCTAGCCACAGCATTCAGACAAGAAAAAGAAATAAAAGGCATCCATAGGGGCGCCTGGGTGGCGCAGTCGGTTAAGCGTCCGACTTCAGCCAGGTCACGATCTCGCGGTCCGTGGGTTCGAGCCCCGCATCAGGCTCTGGGCTGATGGCTCGGAGCCTGGAGCCTGTTTCCGATTCTGTGTCTCCCTCTCTCTCTGCCCCTCCCCCGTTCATGCTCTGTCTCTCTCTGTCCCAAAAATAAATAAAAAACGTTGAAAAAAAAAAAAAAAATTAAAAGGCATCCATATTGGTAAAGAAGTAACTTTCTTCTTTCACTTACAAACTTTCACTGTTTGTAGATGACATGATACCTTATATAGAAAACCTTTAAAACCACCAAAAAAACTAGTAGAACTGATAAATTAATTCAGTAAAGTCACAGGATACAAATCCATGTATAGAAATCTGTTGCATTCCTATACACTAATAATGAAACAGCAGAAAGTGAAATTAAGAAAACAATCCCATTTACAATTGCATCAAAAACAATAACGTGGGAATAAGCTTAACCAAAGAGTTAAGAGACCTATACTCTGAAAACTAGAAAACACTGATGAAAGAAATTGAAGATGACGCAAAGAAATGGGAAGACATTTCATGCTCTTGGATGGGAAAAAGAAACATTGAGGGGCACCTGGGTGCTTCAGTGAATTAAGTGTCCAATTTCAGCTCAGGTCATGATCTCATGGTTTATGAGTTTAAGCCCCATGTCATGTTCTACATTGATAGTGAAGAGCCTGCCTGGGACTGACTCTCTCTCTCTCTCTCTCTCTCTCTCTCTCTCTTCTCATTCTCTCTCTCCCCCCCCCCAACCTCGGTCTCTGCCCCTCCCCACTCTCTTTCAAAAAATAAATAAAAGGAAGAAGAAACATTGTTAAAATGTCTATACTACCCAAAGCAACCTACAGATTTAATACAATTCTTATGAAAATACCAATACCATTTTTCACACAAAATAGAAAAGATAATCCTAAATTTGTATGGAACCACAAAAGACCCTGAATAGCAAAAGCAATTTTGAAAAAGAAAAACAAAACTGGAGGTATCACAATTCCAGATTTCAAATTATATTACAAAGCAGTAGTAATTAAAACATTATGATGGGGTGCCTGGCTAGCTCAGTTGGAAGAGCATGTGACTTTTGATCTTGGAATCATGAGTTTGAGCCCCACAGTGGGTATCAAGATTACTAAAATAATAATAATAATAATAATAATAATAATACACTTTAAAAAACAACAACACACACTGTGGTAGTGGCATACAAATAGACACAAAGATCAATGTACTACAATAGAAAGCCCAGAAATAAACCCACAATTATATGGCTAATTAATTTTTGACAAAGGGGACAAGAGTATACAATGGGAAAAACACAAGTGGTGTTGGGGAAACTGGACAGCCACTTGCAAAAGAATGAAACTGGACCACTTTCTTTCACCATACACAAAAATTAACTCAAAATCATTTAAGAACCTTAAACCATAAAAATCCTTGGAGAGAGCATAGGCAGTAATATCTGACATGGGTCATAGCAACATCTTCCTAGATATGTCTCCTGAGGTAAGAGAAATAAAAGCAAGAACTATTGGGATTATATCAACATAAAAAGTTTCTGCACAGCAAAGGAAACCATCAACAAAACTAAAAGAAAACCTTCTGAATTGGAGGAGATATTTGCAAATGATACATCCAATAAAGGATTACTTTCCAAAAAATTTAAGAATTTATACAACTCAATACCCAAAAAATAATGCAATTAAAAATGGACAGAAGACATGAACAGACATTTTTCCAAAGATGACAGATGGACAACAGACACACACAAAAATGCTCAACATCACTCATTATCAGGGAGATACAAATCAAAGTACAATGAGATATCACCTCATTGTCAGGATGGCTAGAATCAAAAACACAAGAAACAAGTGTTGATGAGAATGTGGAGAAAAAGAAATACTGTTGCACTGCTGGTGGGAATGCAAACTGGGGCAGCCACTCTGGAAAACAGTATGGAGGTTCCTCAAAAAATTTAAAATAGAACTACCCTCCAATCCAGGAATTGCACTACTGGGTATTTACCCAAAAAATACAAAAACACTAATTCAAAGGGATACATACTCCCTATGTTTATTGCAGCATCATTCACAATAGCCGAACTATGGAAGCAGCCCATGTGTCCATTGATAGACAAATGGATGAAGGTGTGGCATATATACAATGGAATATTATTTAGCCATAAGAAAGGATGAGATCTTGCCATTGGCAACAACATCAATAGAACTAGAGTGTATACTACTAAGCAAAATAAGTCAGAGAAAGACAAATGCCATATGATCTCACTCATGTGGAATTTAAGAAACAACACAAAAGGTAAGCAAAGGGAACAAAAGAAAGACAAACCAAGAAACAGACTCTTAGCTATAGAGAACTGATGGTTACCATAGGAGAGGTGGGTGGGGGAATAGGGGAAGTAGGAAATTGAAATAAAAGAGTACACATATCATGATGAATAAAATAAAATAATTTTTTTTATATAAAAGAAAAGAACAGGCCAACCAGGAATACTACCTGGCAAAGTTGTTCTTCAGCTACGAAAGAGAGATAAAGACTTTCCCAGACAAAAACTGAGGGAGTTCATCACCACTAGACCTGCCTTATGAGAAATGCTTCCAATCACAATCATAAGAGGATGTTTTGATAATTTGATTCTAGAATTGTTAGAAAAATACATGAAGAAATTCAGAGCATATACACTTCGACCCAAGAGTTCCATATCAGGAATTTATCTAATGTATATACTATCACATACACATATCCATCACACATACATTGCATATATGTACAAGGATATTCAATGCAACACTGTAGTAACAATAGAGTAGAAAATAACCTTAAAATTCATTAACAAGGAACTAGTTAAGTGACATATTTATGTGTTAAAACTATATAGCCTATTTAAACATTATGTAGACTGATGATAAGTATTGATGCACATTTTACATCATTGTAGAACAATCTCCAAAATCTACTTTTAAGTAAAGGGCATGTGTGCAGAAAAATGTTTATACTCTGTTTCTATTTTTATTTTATTATTTCTAATATAATTTATTTTTAAATTGGCTAAAATACAGTGTGTAAAGTCTGCTCTTGGTTTTTGGGATAGATTCCCATGGTTCATCGCTTAGATACAATCCCCAGTGCTCATCCCAACGAGGGCCCTCCTCCATGACCATCACCCATTTTCCCCTCTCCCCCACTCCTCCATCAACCCTTAAGGAGAGGAGATGGGTGGTACATATACATACAGGTATATACACACTTGCATAGTCACATAATATCTCTGGTAGGCTACACAAGAAACTGGTAAGAGTGGTGACATCTGAAGGACTGAGGATAAGGAGTGAAAAAGAGACTCATTTTTACTGCATACTCTTGCATTGTGTGGATTTTTCTGCCATATGCACATAATCAATTATTCTTGCCTTTTGAGGGCATATTGTTTTATTCAGTATGAGTATGAGAATCCTAGGTTTATTCAATAACTATTTTTTTAATTGTTTTGCAGAGTCAATATTTTATTTTATTCAAAAATGAAATAAAAAAAGGTATACAGCAAAGTCTTCTTCCTACCCATGACTCCTATCCCTGTAGTTCTCCCCCACCAGAGATAACTATATTCAGTTTCTTTTATACCAGTTTATGCATATATAAGCAAATACAAACACATATATTCTCCTTGTCCTTCATCCTTTTTTTCACAAAGACAAATTACTATTATATAAACAAATCTGCACAATGGCTATTTTTACTTAGTAACATACCTTAGAACAAAAATTACAACCCACAAAAAGTAGACTAGACATCTTAAAAATTAAATACTCTTGTGCTTTGAAGTATGCCATGAAGAAAGTGAAAAGACAACCCACAGAATGGGAGAAAAATTTTGCAAATCATAAATCTGATAAGAGACGTGTAACCTAGAACATATAAAGACCTCTTAAAATTCAATAATAAAACAAATTCTGACTTCCAGAGAAGACATTGGAGTAGGAGGATCCCAAGCTCACCTCCTCCTAGGATTACACCAAATAACTGCCATATCAGTGGAAATAAACCAGAAAACAACCTGAAGACTGGCAAAACTGACTCTACAGCTAAATGTAGAGAAGAGGCCACATCATAGATAGTAGGAAGGGCAGAGACACAGTCAGGACCTGTGTCTGACCTATGGGACTGTCCACCGGTGAGAGGGATACCCTGGGTGTGGAGAGGGGAGAGGATCAGATCCCACACCACACACAAAGAAGCCATACTGGAAGATGAATCCCAGTAACATTTGTCTTTGAAACCAGAAGGGCCTAACTTTATGAGTTCTTATAATCAGTGGGACCTAACACCTGGAAATTTATAAATCAGCAGGCTCAGAGGGCAATAGGAAACTAAGTCTTCATTCTTAAAGAGATAGCACAATAAACAACCCCACTGAGATACAGCATAGAAACAGTTTGAAAGTACCTTCGGTATACAGAGATTTATTTACTAATCTCAGAGCATGTGCTGGAGGAGCAGGAACTTTTGGGAGACTTCTTCAAGAACAAAAGAGTGGGTACCATTTCCTCCCCTGCACCCTAACCTTGACACACAGACACTTATGGGAACGAGTACAGCATGAATATTCTCACCTAGCTTGCTAACATCATGTCCCACTCCTGTGCTCTTCTGTGGATCTGCCCTCCTCCATCGTGGTCTGGGTAGGAGTTTTTCCAGGATGGCTCCATGTCCCCTCTCACAGTGGACTGGTGCAGATCTTGCTGGCATTGTATTACCCACCCCTGCATTCCTCTGCAGATCTGCCCCCTCCAACACTTCTTTAAGCAAGAGACCATCCAAAGCAGTGCCATAAGCCTAGCAGGGTACAAGCAATCCCAACAAGGGCCAGCACCATCCAAAGTGACTCCTACCCTGGAGAGAGGGAAGATAACCACAGTCACCAGTCAGACTGTAGATTCAGCTGTGGCAATGGGCAGGGGACAGATAACTGGTATGATTCCAGACCCTGCCCTACCAACAAAAGCTTCACAGGAGACTACAGAGGGAAAGCACCCTGCAGTTTGATGCTACCAGCGCTCTGGCAAACACCTGCTCTGACCCAACTCAAATCCAAGGCTGCCCCAGATTGGCTCGCTAACAACACAGGGGCCAAATCTTGCCCACAACCAGGCAAATAGAACCATTTAAGATGACTGAACTGAAGGCAAATGTAGCTCAGTCACAACATTAGGGCATACACAAAATAAATAGGAGACACCCCTGAAGTGCCAGGTTCTGGTAAACAGGAACACTGAACTACAGGGCACTACAGGACCTCTTCCTCATAAGTACACTACTCTCAAGGGCCGGAGATGTAATTGACTTTCCTAACACAGAGAAACATAGAGTTAGACAAAATGAGGAGACAGAGGAATATGTCCCAAATAAAAGAACAGGAACAAATCACAGCAAGATAGCTAAATGAAATGGAGATAAGTAATATGCCTGATAGAGAATTTAAAGTATTGGTCATAAAAATTCTCATTGGCCTTGAGAACAGAGTGGAGGATCTCATTGAGACGCTCTGCAAAGAACCAATCATAGATGAAGAGCTCAATAACTGATATTAAAAATACACTAGAGGAAATAAATAGACTAGAGGTAGCAGAATAGATCAGCGACCTGAAGGACAGAGTAATGGAAATTAAGTGAACTGAACAGGAGAGAGAAAAAAGAATGAAAAATGAAAATAGATTAAAGGAACCAGTGACACCATCATGCATAATAACTTTCTCATTGTAGGGATCCCAGAAAAAGAGAGAGAAGGGGGCAGAAATCTTATTTGAAGCAATAGTAGCTGAAAAGTTCATGAATCTGGGGGAGGAAACAGAAATCCAGATCCAGATGGCAAGGAAAGCCTCCAATAAAACAAACCCAAGGAGGTCCACACTAAGACACATAGTAATTAAAATGGCAAAAAGTAGAGATCAAGAGAAAAATTTAAAAGCAGTAAGAGAAAAGAAAACAGTTACATACAGGGGAACCCTATGAGATGATTTTTTAGCAGAAATTTTGCAGGTGAGAAAGGAAGGGCATGATATATTCAAGGCGTTGAAAGAAAACCTGCAACTGAGAATACCCTAACAAGGTATCATTCAGAATAGATGGAGAGTTTCCCAAACACAAGTTAAAGGAATTCATTGGCAGTAAACCAGCCTTCCAAGAAATGTTAAAGGGGACTTTTTGAATGGAAAGACCATAAACAGAAGGAAAGTAATAAGCACAAAAACAGGAAAAATAAGAATATTTGTAAAAATCAGTCAATGGATTCACAAAATAAAAGAACGTAAAGTGTGACACCATATACCTAAAATGTGGGGGAGGTGGGGGGAGAAAAGTAAAAATTTAATGCTTTTAGAATGGGTTCAAACTTAAGTGGCCATCAACTTAATATAGACTGCTATGTGCATAAGATGTTATATATAAACCTATTGGTAACCACAAATCAAAACCTGGAACAGATACGCAAAAAATAAAGAGAAAGGAATCCAGGTATATCATTGAAGAAAGCCAACAAACTGTGAGAGACGAAAGCAAGAGAAGAAAGTAACAGAAGAACTACAAAAACAACCATAAAACAAGTAACAATATGGAAATAAATGCATACTATCAATAGCCAAATATGGAAGCACCCAAGTGTCCACTGATACATGAATGGATTAAGAAGATGTGAGACATATATACATACACATTCACACATACACACACTGGAATATTGCTCAGCCATAAAAAAGAATGAAATCTTGCCATTTGCAACAACATGGAAGAATCTAGGGAATATAATGTTAAGTGAAATCAGAGAAAAACAAATACTATATTATTTCACTCATATGTGGAATTTAAGAAACAAAAGAGACAAACCAAAAATAAGACTTTTAAATATGGAGAACAAGCTGATGGTTACTAGAAAAGAATTGGGAGAGGGGAATGAGTGAAATAGGCAAGGTGTATTAAGAGTACTCTTTACCACAATGAGCCCTGAGTAATACATAGAATTGTTGAATCACCATATTGTGTACCTAAAACTAATATAACAATGTATGTTAAGTATACTGGAATAAAAATTTTTAAAAAGTGAGTAGAAATGTGGAAGGACTTTTAAAGGTCAGCAAGTTTAATAAGCTTATCTTAGATTTAGGAGGGATCCCTTGTAGTTTTTTGAACTAGGGAATGAGAAATTAAAGCTGTGCTTCAAGAAACGTTAACTGGAAATTGAACTGAGATATTTCATTTGATCCCACTGGGACTTGGTGAGTCTGATTATACCAAGTATCATACTTGATATAGTTGTGCAACTTAGAGAACAATTCCTGTTGCAAGGAACTTAGTCTGGTGGAATCAAGAAACTGATTTTTAAAAGTCTGACTCAGTAAAATGTTAATAGCAGAACTGGTCTCAGCTTATATTATCATGAGGTAGCTGTTCTGTGCTGCCAGTGTAGTTCCACCGTAGCAAGAGATGGAGTCTGTCATGATTTTACACCACTAACGTGGGTTCTGTGATTCACACAGGATGCTTTAAAGTCTATCCCCAAATCACAGGAATCCTGTTGTATCATATAAATTTAGATGAATTTTATTTTTTTAAATGCTATTTGAGAAAGAGAAAGAGAAAGAAAAAGAGAGAGAGAGAGAGAGAGAGAATGCACCCAGCATGAGCACAAGAGTGGGGAAGGGGCAGAAAGAGGAAGAGAGAGAATCCCAAACAGGCTTCATGCTGTCAGCAAGTGCAGAGCCTGATACAGGGCTCAGTCTCACAACCATGAGATCATGACCTGAGCCAGAATCAAGGGTCAGATGCTTAACTGACTGAGCCACCCAGGCACCCCTAGATGAATTTTAAACAGCAGCATCTGTATTTCATTTTTCTGCATTTGTTCCCCTCTAAATTAGATTTCCATCCATCCTTAGGAAGTCTCATCCCTCTTTTACTGCATTCTTACCACCCCACATCTTCTCCTAATTATGCCCACCTGGTGGCTCCTTCTCTAAAATGCTTGGATTCCTTTGTCCTGCATGTCCCTGACACTTTGCTCTGCAGGTCTTTCTATAACAGGCTTGCTTAATCAAAATTATAGTCAACTTGAAGACACAAAAAATAATTTGGAAAATTTTAAAAAATTGTAAATGCTGAAAGGAGTTCAAGCTGAAATAAAAGTAATTGGTAACACACTAGTAAAAGTAAGTATAAAGCCAAATTCAGAATACTCCCATTGTAATATGGTTAAGTATTAATCACATAAGACTAGTATAAAGGTTAAAGGACAAGAGTATTTAAAAGTAATTATAACTACAATAACTTATTAATGAATACACAATATAAAAAGAGGTAAATTGTAACATCAAAAACTCAGAAGTGGGAGGAAAAAAGGATAGAGTTTTTGTATGCAATTGAAGTTGTTATCAGCATAGGTGGCTGCATCTATGTTTTATGTAAACCTTATGGTAACCACAAAGCACAAGCCTACAGAAGATTTACAAAAGAGAAGTGAATCAATGCATATCTCCATGGTAAATTATCAATTTACAAAGGAAGGAAGCACGAGAGGGAATAAGAAACAAGGAAAATACAAAACAGCTAGAAAACATTACAATGACATTAATACATCCTTACCTATAAATAATCACACCAAACAAAAGGCATAGACTGGCCTTTTGGATAGATTAAGGAAAGATTAAGGATAGATTAAAAAAACAACATCCAGCTATATTATGCCTACAAGAAACTTATTTCAGGTTTACTGTTTATTTTTTTGAGACAGACACAGAGCATGAACGGGGGAGGGGCAGAGACAGAGAGGGAGACACAGAATCCAAAGCAGGCTCCAGGCTCCGAGCTGTCATTACAGACCCCAACACGGGGCTCAAACTCATAGACCATGAGATATTACCTGAGCTGAAGTCAGACACTTAACTGACTGAGCCACCCAGGCTCCCCAACTTTAAGAACACACATAGGCTCCAAGTGAAGGTAAGGAAAAAGATATTCCATGTAACTATAAACCAAAAGAGAACAGAGGTAACCAATATCAGACGAAATAGACTTTAAGCCCAAAATGGTAATGAGACAAAGATCATCATATACTGATAAAAGGGGTCAATTCAAGAGGATTTAACAGTCATAACTCAACATTGAAAAGCACCTAAATATATTAGGCAAATACACACATGAATAGAGAAATAGACAACAATACAGTAACAGTAGGGGACTTTCAATATTCCACTTGCAACGATGGATAGATTATCCAGACAGAAAATCAATAAGGAAACACCGGACTTGAACTACACCTTAGAGAGAACTGGCCTAAAAGACATATACAGAACATTCCATCCAACAACAATAGAATACACATTCTTCTCAAGTGCACACAGAACATTCTTCAGGATAGATCATATAATAGATCACAAAACAAATCTTAGCAAAGTTAAGAACACTGATATAATACCAAGTAACTTTTCTAACCAAAATGGTATGAAATTAGAAATTACTAAGAGAAGAAAAACTGGAAAATTCACAAATATGTGGAAATTCAACAACATGCTCCTGAAAAACCAACGGGTCTAAGAAGAAATCAAAGGGAAATTTAAAAAATACCTTTCAAACAAATGACAATGGGAATACAACATAACAAAATTTGCTGGATCCAAAATTTATGGGATCCAGCAAAAGCAGTTCTAGGAAAGATGTTTATAATGATAAATGCTTACATTAATAGAAAAGAAATCTTGAACAACCTAATTTTCCACCTCAAGGCACTAGAAAAACAACAGACTAAGCTCAAAGTTAACAAAAATCAGAGCAGAAATAAATTAGAGACCAAAAAACAGTAGAAAAAAATCCAACAAAACTACGAGCTGGTTTTTTGAAAAGATAAACAAAATTGACAAACTTTTAGCTAGACTAAGAAAAAAGAAGAATCAAATAAAATCAGAAATGAAAGGCACATAATTGATACCACAGAAACACAAAGGATCATAGGAGACTATTATGAACACTTATATACCAACAGATTGGATAACCTAGAAGAAATGGGTAAATTCCTAGAGACATAGAACCCACAAAGACTGAATAAGCAAGAAATGGAAAATCTGAACATAGAACAATAATTAAGGAGATTGAATAAGTCGTAAAAAAATCTAACAAAGAAAAGCCCAGGACCACATCATTTTCCTGGTGAATTCTACCAGACATTTAAAGAAGAATTAATGCCATTCCTTCTCAAACTCTTCTAAAAAATTGAAGAGGGAACATTCCCAAACTCATTCTGCAAGGCTAATAATACTCTGCTACCAAAGGCAGGTAAGGATACTTCAAGAACAAAACTACAGGCCAATCTCCCTGATGAGTACAGTTGCAAAAATTCTCAAAAAATATTAGCAAAGAAAATTCAACATAACATTAAATGGATCACACTTTCATGATCAAGTGGGATGGATGGTTCAACACACACAAATTAGTAAATGTGATATACCAAATTAATAGAATACAAGATAAAAATCATATGATCATCTCAATAGATTCAGAAAAAATATCTAACTTCAACATCCTTCGTGATAAAAAACTAAAAAAATAGGGTATAGAAGGAATGAATCTCAACATTATAAAGGCCGCATATGAGAAGCCCAAAGTCAACATCATACTCCATGAGAAAAGTTTAAAAGCTTATCCTGTAAGGAGGCATCTGGGTGGCTCAGTCAGTTAAGCATCTGACTTCAGCTCAGGTCATGATCTTGCCATTCCCAAGTTCAAGCCCCATGTTGGGCTCCGTGCTGACCGCTCAGAGCCTGGAGCCTGCTTCGGATTTTGTGTTTCTCTCTCTCTAACCCTCCCCCACTCATGCTCTGTTCACCCCCCCTCAAAAATAAATAAACATTGGGGCGCCTGGGTGGCTTGGTCGGTTAAGCGTCCGACTTCGGCTCAGGTCATGATCTCACGGCCCATGAGTTCGAGCCCCGCGTCGGGCTCTGTGCTGACAGCACAGAGCCTGGAGCCTGTTTCAGATTCTGTGTCTCCCTCTCTCTCTGCCCCTCCCCTGTTCATGCTCTGTCTCTCTCTGTCTCAAAAATAAATAAACGTTAAAAAAAAAATTAAAAAAATAAATAAATAAACATTAAAAAAACTTTTTAAAGCTTATCCTCTAAGATCAGGAACAAGATAAGAATGTCCAGTTTCACCACCCCCATTCAACATAGTACTGGAAGTCTAGCCAGAGCAATCAGGCAAGAAAAAAAAAAAGCAGCTAACTTGGAAATGAAGAAACAAAACTGTCTTTATTTGTAGATATGATCTTATATACAGAAAATCTTAAAGACTCCACCAAAAAACTATTACAACTAATCAACATATTCAGTCAAGTTGCAAGATACCAGAAATCAGTTGTGTGTCTCTATACACTAACAATGAAATATCTGAAAAAAAGAAAGCAATCCCATTCACAATATCATCAAAAATGACAAAATACTTAGGAATAGATTAACCAAGGAGTTCTATATACCTAAAACAACAAGACTTTCATGAGAGAAATTGAAGAGACACAAATAAATGGAAAAACAGCTGTTTATGGATCATAAAAATTTATATTGTTAAAATGTCTGTATTACCCAAAGCCATCTATAGATTCAATGCAATCCCTATCAAAATTCCAGTGTGAAAAGCCCAGGACCCAGAGTATTTTTCCCACACAGAAATAGAAAAAAAATAATCCTAAAATTCACATAGAACGACAAAAGATCCTGAATAGCCAAAGCAATACTGAGGAAGAACAAAAAGCCAGAAGCATCACACTTCCTGATTTCCATCTATACTACAAAGCTATAGTAATCACAACAGTATGGTACTGGCATAAAAATAGACACATGGACAAATAGAACAGAATGGAGAGCCCAGAATACTCAATGGGAAAAGGGTGGTCTCTTCAACAAACAGTGTTGGGAAAACTGGATATCCACATGCAGAAGAATAAAATTGGATGTCTTTCTTTCTTAAACCACTCACAAAAGTTAACTCAGAATGGATTAAACACTTAAGCACAAGTCTTGAACCCAAAAAAATTCTAAACAAAAATGTAGGGAAAAAGCTCCTTGACACTGGTCTTGGCACTAATTTTTTTGGATATGACACCAAAAGTAGAAACAAGAGAAAAAATAAGTGGGTCTGCATCCAACTGAAAAGCTCCTGCACAACAAGAGACAACAAAATGAAACAGCAACCTATGGAATGGGAGAAAATCTCTGCACATCATGTATCTGATAAGGGGATAATGTCCAAAATACACAAGGAGCTCACACAACTCAGTGGCAAAAAATACAATCTGATTTTAAAATGAACAAAAGAACTGAACATTTTCTTCCAAAGAAGACATACAAATTGACAACATGTAAATGAAAAGGCATTCAACATCACTAATCATCAGGGAAATGCAAATCAAAACCACAATGAGATACCACCACCTACCTGTTCGAATGACTGTTATCAGAAAGACAAGAGGTAACAAGTTGGGAAGGATATGGAGAAAAGGGACTTGTACAATGTTGGTGAGAACATAAATCAGTTCAGCAACTACTGAAGCATTTTTCATAATAGCCAAGATATGCAAATAACCTAAGTGTCTTTCAAAAGATGAATGAATAAAGATGTGATACACACACACACACACACACACACACACACACACATGCACTGGAATACTATTCAGCTAGGAGGAAGAAGAAAATCCTGTCATTTGCAACAACATGGATGAGCCCTGAGGGCATTATGCCAAGTGAAATAAATCAGAGAAAGAAAATATTCTGTGATTATCACTTATATGTAGAATCTAAAAAAGGTAAACTCATGGAAACAGAATAGAACGATGGTTACAAGGAATGGGGGTGGGGAGATATTAAAGGATACAAACTTCCAGTTAGTTCTGAAAGGTCTAAAGTACAGCATGGTGACTATAGTAAACAATACTGTATACTTGAAAGGTGCTGAGAGAACAGACCTTAAATGTTCTCACCACAAAAAAGAAATGGTAATTATGTAAGGTGATTGAGGTGTTAAGAATCCTACTGTGGTAATTATTTCATAATATATAAATGTATTAAGTCATCAATCACACTGTATACCTCAATATTATATGTGAATCATACCTCAGTAAATCTGGGGAAAAGACAACCAGCTTCACTGGTTTGTGTGTGTGAGTGTGTGTGTTGTATCCCTGAGATATTTTATGCATATCTATCAAATGTGATACCAAATATGTAAAAACACTTTGCCTTATTTTTTAGCACAAATGGTAAATTAATACACATACTTTTCTGTATTTTGATTTTTCCACTTTATATATCAGATTATTCTAAGACATGAACTCTTCAAATAAAGTTTGGGGGGTTTGTTCTTTTAAAAAAATAGGTGGAATTTCAGTGGGTGATAACTTCAAGAGATTGTGGAATGCTGGACAGTTTTTCCAATATGGGGATGAGGTAAACCTGAAAAAATCACAAACACCATTTATATCAAAGTTCTTAACAGCAGCAAGTATGCGGTTATCTCAGGTGTAAATATCTCAAATTTAGATAAAACAGATGTTTGTTTCTCTTTCCCTTTAAAAATAAACTCTATCAGGGGCACCTGGGTAGTTCAGTTGGTTAAGCGGTCTGACTTTGGCTCAGGTCATGATCTCATGGTCCGTGAGTTTGAGCTCCACCATCGGGCTCAGTGCTGACAACTCAGAGCCTGGAGCCTGCTTCAGATTCTGTCTCCTTCTCTCTCTGCCCCTCCCCTGCTCACCCTCTATCTCTCTCTGTCTCTGTTTCATAAATAAATAAACATTAAAAAAAAATAACCCTATCATATTTACTATTCTTCTTTGTTAATTACTTTATTATCTCCCAGGAAATTAAGTATCTTGGATCTTACAGGTAAATGGGTCTTCCTGGATTTGGGAAGACCGAATTCTCTCTCTAGTGAGTTATTTGAGCAGTAGTGGGAGTGGAGTGAAATTTGAGTGCCACTCCACAGCTGTCCACTTGAGGGAGGATGAGCTCTTTTCCCTTCTCTCTGGCTCTTCCTTTCCTTATTTTATTTTAGGCTGGAGACCCCCTAGATGATTAATCTTGCTGGTTAACCCTTAAATTTAAGCCCAGACCTACACTCTAACTTTAAACAAGCATAATTCTCCTAGGAAATATTTGTATATCCCTTTAAAGAGCTCAAGAGAAGTAGTTACTAAAGTCTCCTGCAGGGCTATTCCAAAATTGGGTGCCCTCTTCTGTCCAATCTAAATCTCTAATAAGTTTTCATAAAAGTTCCTTGAGTTGGGCTAAAAGCCAATATTCATACTGTGTATAAATATATGAAGTATACTGTATGCTAAAGTATATTAAATACTATTTACAGTCTTGAGGGATATCTTCAGTAGTATTGCAATATGTCTATTTAAAACAAGCAACACCTATGTGAGATAAGAGCAATTTGAAATTCAGATGCTATTTTACCTTACCACTGCTTCCTAACACAATTACCTAAGACACTTCCTAGAAAAACCAGCGTTGGGGTGCCTGGGTGGCTCAGTCAGTTAAGCGTCCGACTTCAGCTCAGGTCACGATCTCACGGTCCGTGAGTTCAAGCCCCACGTCGGGCTCTGGGCTGATGGCTCAGAACCTGGAGCCTGCTTCCGATTCTGTGTGTCTCTCTCTCTCTGCCCCTCCCCCATTCATACTCTGTCTTTCTCTGTCTCAAAAATAAATAAACGTTAAAAAAAATTAAAAAAAAAAGAAAAACCAGTGTTTTCCTTTTAGAGAAATGAGAGAGAAGATACCAGATCCTCTAGTCAAAGAGATTTCTCAGCTCAACAGCTAACAGTGGCCCACAAACTGAGGTCCCCATTGTTTCTGGATCACAGACAAGGCTAGGGAATTCACGATTTCTGACCCCAAGCCCCACCTTGATGTACCACACCTCTGTGGCATCTTTAGATCTTCTGTCCCAGACCCCAGATACCCAGTAACAGTGCACCCTTCAAGCTCTTTAAGCTTCTGGACTGTCTTCAAATGAAACCGTGGAAAGCAGACAAAGGCCTTCACCTCCCTAACTCCATACCCCCAGGTAAACAGGGTCCTGAAAACTGGGATCCTGGAGGGTCTGTGGGAAGGCAACTGAGGCATTTAGGGGTTACATAAGTGACTAGACTTGTCAGGGACAAGCCTAGGCTTTGAGAACATGAGCATACTGTATGTTGAGGATGGGAATTAGAGCCCTTGCCTCCAGGGTCTGTCTGGAAGCTGCCTGCAAAGGCTCTCAGGTCTGATCCCATAAATTCACTGGGTCTAGCTGGCCTCATCACCGAAACTACTCAGTCCAACTGCTGCTTGCATGTAGGCCCATGAGACTCCTTAGTGTGATAAACATGAAAAGATTGGACTTCTAAAAGATTCTCTGGTAATTTAAACTTGGATAAATAAGTGGTGAACCATGATGTTCAGAAAAATTCAGAAGGAAAACTAAACAAATTCCTAGAGCTCCAGTTGTTTACCAGTTCTACAAATAGTGGGCATTTACTCGACATCAGTCTCTGAAACCTGGTCTTGGGTTTGGTAATTAAAGTAATGAAGAGACCCCCTTGGCATCAGCAAGCCAAGGGCTCAGACACTTAATCCAGCAGTCACAGTAATAATGCTTCCGACGCCTGTCAACTTTGATCCTTCACTTGTTCAGTAACTGTTGATCTCCGACATAGATTCCAGGACTATTCATAGTTACTGTCCCCACCGAAGGAATCTCTTAGCTACTCATTAAAAGCCACACTAAAATTCTAATAAACTGCCACATTCCTTCTTGATCCTTTAGTCACCCCCCCACCCCCATCGCTAGCTTTAGTATTATTTATAGTAGGCTCAGCTGTGTTTCTAGGCACTTAAAGACCCTCCTTCATTGCTATTTCTTAAGGTGGGAGTCTCAGGGCACCTTCATGGATCCTGCTGGGCTCAGTGCTCTATCATCAGACTCTCTGGACTACAGCTTAGGAGCCTGCTTGCCAGAAAGCTCCTGGGTGCTTCTTCCATGCAATGGAGTGGGAGGCCCACTGACCCGGAAAGAATTTCCCCTTGCTTGATAGCTGGGTCAGACATAACACTTTAGAGAAGAAGGTAAGGTGATGGCGTGGGAAAAGCAGTATACGAGGTGCCCCCCAGCTCCCAGCAAATCTGTGCTTGTGGCTGGCTCATCCTGGCATTTCCTTGCTTCCTGGCCTTGGGCTTTTCAAGTCAGTGAATGGAGCAGGGGTTGTGTGGGGGGGGGGGGGGGGCGGTGGGTGCGGGGGGATGGTTAGCCAGGATTCATTAGCTATTTTTAAAGCAAAGAATAGGGATAGTGTCCTGTTGGCCCTTCTTTCCAGAGAAAGCCATCTCTGGAATCTCTGTTTAAAAATGCCACCTCAGCACATCTCAGAACCCAGAAGAAAGAAACTATCACAGGAAACACAGCAGGCCTGGGCCCAGTAGCCTGACACCTTCCTCCAGCTGCCAAGTCAGGCTCTGTCCAAGGCTACCGGTTCTGATGCTATCACGCAATGCCGGCCAGTTGCACTCCCTCATCACAGTAAAACTGGAGTCCTTTCTGCTCCCTGCCCTCCACAATAATCACTTAATTAAATAATTCATCATAACGGAAGTCAGCAGGGTGCCTGGGCAAGTCCATATTCCAACACAGACTATTAACTGGAACCCAGCTTGCTCAGCAGACACTTTTTTTTTTAAAGTTTATTTTGAGAGGGAGAGAGACAGAATATGAGCAGGGGAGGGGTAGAGAGAGAGAGGGAGAGAATCCCAAGCAGGCTCCATGCTGTCAGTGTAGAGCCCGACTGGGGGCATAAACTCACAAACCATGAGATCACGACCTGAGCCAAAATCAAGAGTTGGCTGCTTAACGGACTCAGCCACGCGCCCCAGCAGACACTATTATTAAGCATCCCCACAACCCAAAGCAGCAAGTGAAGCCTGCCTCGTGTGATTTGACCCCACACTCAGGAAAACACAAGCAGATGGGAAAGGTCTGAGGCTGTATCTCTGTCTCGCTTCTCCCTCCTTCCCCAGCCATAGGCAACCACCATCACACAAGGACAGGGCTCTCCAGAGACAAAGTAGCACGCACTTTTTTTTCTGCTGCTCTCTTTTACAGGCCTTTGAACTTCACTGCTCCCATGGGCCTGAACTGTCCATGTTACCAAACCCTAGCTGGCCACCCAGATGCTCAGATAAAAGGGGAGGAGCTGGAGACACCCTTGGAGGCAACAGCCAGAGGCCCCAGGGTCCCCCCAGACCACACCTCCCTGCTGCCTTCATATCTTGTCCTTGCTGTTTGGGGCTGTGATGGCTGAGGGACCCGGCCACCCCTGACTCTCTCCCACCTGTTTTCCTCGGTCTGTGTGCTGCTGGGGCAAGACCAACGCTGAGTCACTCTCGGCTTCTCGGCTACTCGGCCTCCCAAGAGGTTTCTGGAAAGCAGGATGTCACAGCAGGAGCTCCTTGGCCTGTCCCTTTTGCATTACTTCAACCTGCCTTTGTCAAGGCCACTTGTTTTCTTTCCATAGTCTTCCTTGCCTGCTTGACATGTCCCAGGCCAACTGTAGTCCTTAATCACCGTGAAACCAGAGTCCCTTGTCTCTTACCTACTCTGTGCCTCAGCTTCTTCATCTGTAAAAGAACACACAAACAATAGTACCAACTTCACTGGACTCTTCTGAGGAATAAAAGCAGTTAAAAGTGTAAGGTGCTTAGGACAGGAAGGAGCCAATAAGTGAGGGCAAGGATTATTTAAGATAAGTGAGCAGTGTGGAAGCCATTAATTCCTTTCCTTTGAAAGCAAACCCTGTGACAGTCACCTGTGATGCGCACTTACCTCCCATCGCACAATGGTGGAGACATATGCCAGGCTGGGTTCTCCCTTGCTCGAGTGGGACGGTGTCTGTGTGGGAGCAGGGGAGGAGAACTCCAACCGTTAGATCCAAAGAAACACAAAGAAAACCACCTCCCTCTGGCTTTGAAAGAATGCAGCCCTCTCTTGAGGGCCACGCCCTTTTTGCTTCCCTTGACATCTTCCAAGCAGTAGTGAGGGAGTCATAGCTTGGGCCCAATTATTTGTGGCACAGGAGGGCTTCTGGCTAGCCTCCTAGTCAGTCCCACTAAGTCTGTTGACAGTAAAGGACAAGGCTGGTGGGGCAGAACTGAAGAGACAGCCCTACTGACCGGCTCCTGCACAGAGAGAGGACGAGAGCTCTCGGATAACAGGACCTCTGTGGGACAGTTGTCAGGAGAGGAAGGTTCCATTGGGGCAGGAGAGGAGGGGCTCTGGTCGCCTGCAGTGCTCCTGTGAGCGAGGCCCAGGGAGGATGCCAGGGCTTCTGCTTGGTGCCTGGGGCTTTCCGGTTCCCTAGTGCTTAATCCTCTTAAAAATCCTCTTGGCTTTTCCAACAAAGTGGCTTCGCAGTGGGGTCCCTTCTCCAACAATCCTGGTGGGAGAAGAAAGAAAAGAATGGGGAGGGAAGGAAGAATCTGATGGAAATGTTACATTTGTGCACAGAGCTGGAGATGGGGTGGAAGGAAACTCTGGAGAAGGGTAGGGCTTAGTAACAATCCCCGGGGCAGTGGGGGACAGATACATTCCATCCAATGGACTCTCATTCAGCAATAACAAGAAATGAGCTGTCAGGCCATGAGGAGACAGAGAGGAAATTTAAACACGGGTTGCTAAGAGAAGAAACCAACCCGATAAGGCTACAGACTGTATGACTCCAACTATATGGCGTCTGGAAAAGGCAAAACTGTGGAGACAGTAGAAAGACCAGTGGTTGCCAGGGGGAGGGGATGAACAGGCAGAGCACAGAGGAGTTTTGGATCGAAGTAGATAGATGTCTTTATACATTTGTCAAAACCCATGGAATGTACAAAGAGTGAACCCTAATGTAAACTCTGGACCTCGGTTAATAATAATGTACAATACTGTTTCGTCAGTGGTAACAAATATACCACAGTGATGTTAACAACTTGGGAAACTCTTCAGAGGGAGTACGGGAACTCTTGTGTTTTCTGCTCTGGTTTCCTACAAACCTAAAACTACCTTTAAAAATAAAATCTATTAGGGCACCCGGGTAGCTCAGTTGGTTAAGCATCTGACTCGTGATTTCGGCTCAGGTCATGATCTCGCTGTTCATGGGTTCGAGCCCTATATCGGACTCTGTGCTTATGGTGTAGAGCCTGCTTGGGATTCTATCTTCCTCTCAGCCCCTCCCCTGCTTGCTCTGTCTCTCGCTCTCTCAAAATAAATAAGCATTAAAAAAATTAAAAATAAAATAAAAATAAAATCTATTGAAGACAGCAAAAACGAGAAGAAAGAAAACAAAGCAAAGCAAAACCCAAGCCCAAACCATCCCCCAAAGCAAAAACCAGGAGGGCTGGGTCTCGAACTAGAAGAGCTGCCTCAGCACACAGCTTCCTGAGCAATGGCTTGGACCTTAGGAGCTAAAGCTGAGGCCACTCTGCATATGAGGTGTGGCTGCTGAGTCTGCCTCCAGCTCAAACAGAATGGCCTTCATCAGGGCCATTTAACTGGCTTTCTTTTCCCTTCCTCTCACTTAAGAAGCCTTTATTTCCATAGTTTTGGTGCAAAAGTCAGCCTGGCTAAAAGGATTGGGGCAGGTGGCTGGCAAATGCTGGTGGAGGTTTGCACTCTAGATGAGGCACCAAAAAAGGTTTGCTCAGCTGGGAAGCTGAGCTCACCCTTTCCTCCCTGCCGTGTTGTTTCCTTCTAACTAGAGCTCTTTGGGTCAAGGCTCAGCCATCACAGACTCCGTGCCTCCAGTGGTCCAGTCTGAGTCCAAGGGAGAGGCACTACTCACCCTCCTACTGGAGAGACCGTCCCTCGGAGAGGGCATGGCTGATGCCCAGGGACGCTCAGAGCCCCAAGGAAGGCCTTCCTTCCTGCGCCCATGATCAGTGATGCTCCTTGGAGTTGGGCAGTCCCAAAGATGATCTCTGGTGGAAAATGGGCCTCTTTCACTGCATCCAACCCCAGACTCGAGTCACAGGGATCACACTGTGTGGTGACAACAGTTTCTGGGTGCTGGTCTGCATCAGGTTTTCAGTGCGGAAGAAGTATAAACCCTCAGCTCCCATGGTGACCTGGAATAACCCAGGTGATCCAGGCTCATGACTCACACATTCACTATCAACCGTGCTACTTACACAGCACTGCTGTTGGCAAGTGTAGAGTTGATATGTGTGCCTGGACTTTGGGCTGGGTTTGGATTCCATCTATTTACTTACCGGTTGTGTAAGCTGCAGGAGGTTAAGCTCTCTAAGCCTTCGTTCCTTTGGCTGTGAAGTGGGTGTTATAATCCTGGTCTCACGGGAGACCTCAGGGAGAACCATGCCATCTAAGGGGAGGGACCCTGGTGGCGGTTAACATGTGCTTGCCCCCCTGCCCAACTGCCCCCCAAAATAGACCCTCCCTCAATACTCCCAGGCTGAGCTTCCTGCGGACCCAGAATCAACAGATATTCCTCAGGAGCACTATCAGGCAGCTCTGGGCTAGGGATCTGATTGAAAAGTGATGAGGGCGGGGAGGGAGGAAATGATATCACCCTGACAGAATTCTTGTCCAGCACAGGAACCTCTGCCAAGCGTCCAGAGGCACAAGTGGGGCTCGGTGTACAGGACAGTCTAGCCAAGGGCTCAGAAGACGAAGAACAGGCTGGGAGGGAGAAGGTCACAGAATGAATTTTATAGTGATCTCAGGGGGTCGACAGGGATGCGAGAGGCATCGCTGCAACGTGGGGTGTAAATGAGCAGGCTCCCCGGACGACGGCGTCACAGAGGCACGGGAGTGGGCACAAAACACCCGGGCCAGGGAGCACCCGGCCCCTTCCCCCAGGACTCTCACTGCAACCAGGCATGTTCATCTCTGTTTATTTTTTTCAGAACAAAACTAAAAATCACCACTCAAAATATTTGAGGAGAGTGCTCAGCTCAATCACAGTTAAAAGCTTTATGTAATTTGCAGCCAGAGCATCATGGACTGGTGGTCAGAAAGGAGAACTTCTGGCATTGCTCGGACAGGGCCTGGCAGCCTGAGACGGCCCTCTCTTGCCCTGTCAGCCCCACTACTGTCCTCTGTATGCTGCCACCCAGGGCGGCAGCCGGCCAGCCCGAGTCTGCTGAGGTGGATGGCATCCACACGTTAGAAGCCATCTTAGTTCCCCACTGTGCTTCCGATTTGACAATCCGGTACCTCCCTCCCCCATTAGGGGTCCAAAAATGTCCACAAAGAAGGCAGGCAGGTCGAGGCCCAGGTGCTAGTGTTGTCAGGATGAAGACTGAGACAAAGTTCTGAGTCCTCGTCTTCACCTGGAAGGGCGAACTCCCTGCCCGGGGCCTTCCGGGTCAGAGGTGAAAAAAGAGATTTGGTGCCATCATCGCTCGTGTTTAATGTTGGCTTCACTTCGCTCCAAAGTGACCCCGTTGCCATTCCGAGGGCATTCCTTCTTGTTCCAATCCTTTTCAGTGTAAAATTCGGCTAGCACGGGGCAGTGCTCAGAAGCCACTCCTCCCCAGGACCAGTTATCTGGAATCCAAGGGTTCGTGAGGCCTTCTCTCACTACAGCCCAGTGACCTGGAGAGACAGAGGGAAAAGAGACGCAGAGATGAGGCCTGGGGCTGGGTGGGGTCCTGGCTGGGGTCCTGGCTGGCAAGAAGAGGCCTCTGTTCAATGTCTGTAAAGTCAGGATTCCCTGGCGATACTCCTCAGATATCCAGCTTGCCTGTGCAAACAAAATGTTCCAGCCAATTTGGTTTCCTGGAAAAGTGAGGGCTTACCATGTAGGCACTGAACACCCCCCTGCCCCCCGAGTCTAGGCCTCCTGCCCATTCACGTATCGGCCTATGGTTAACCTCCTCCTCACTATACACCTTTTCTAATCTGAGCAGCAAGAGTAAATATATTTGACGTAAGGTCAAATGTCTCTCAAAGATGTCCAAAGTGAAAGTTTTATTTCACAAAGCAAAGGCAGTAAGTGGGGGAGGTAAAGGAGTTCTACAGGAAAGAGTAAAAAGGAAAAAGTTCTTACAGAGGCTTATGAGCAAGTAAAAGTATTTTAAAATAATGCTTTAGGGGGTGCCTGGGTGACTCAGTCAGTTAAGCGTCCGACTTTGGTTCAGGTCATGATCTCATGGTTCATGAGTTCAAGCCCCGCATCAGGCTCTGTGCAGACAGCTCAGAGCCTGGAGCCTGCTTCAGATTTTGTGTTTCTCTCTCTGCCCCTCCCCTGCTCGCCCTTGTCTCTTTCTCTCAAAAATAAATAAATATTAAAAAAAAAATCAAAAAAAAAAAACTCTAATGCTTTAGAAACATATAAAGCACAAGTATATTTGAAAAACAGTGAGGGGCGCCTGGGTGGCTCAGCAGGTTAAGCATCCAACTTCGGTTCAGGTCATGATCTCAGGGCAGTTCGTGAGTTTGAGCTGTGCTGACAGCTCGAGCCTGGAGCTTTCTTTGGATTCTGTGTCTTCCTCTCTCTTCCCCTCCTCCGCTCGTGCCCTGTCTCTCTCTCTCAAACATTACAAAAAAACTAAAAAAACAAAAACACAAACAGTAACAGAATAGTTAACAGAATAGTTACAGAAGCGAGCTTAGTGAGGGAGCACGGCCAGAGACCTCCAGTGAGAAGCGAGGTCACGTTAGTGGAAGCGCGAACAGGTCTGGGCTGAGCCACGGCCTGCCCACGTGACAGTTCCATGATGGTGGCCACTCTTCCCTGTACCTTCGTCTCTAGCTTCGCAGCAAGGGGACGGATGAAATGATTCCTACCTTCCTTCTGGCCCTGTGTTCTCAACCGTCCAGCTCTCCTGATGAGAGCCACTCTCTGCAGGCACCTCCTGGCAGCTGGGCAGGCTGTGGCTGCTCTCCGGCCCACCGCGCATTTTCTGCAAGCTGCATCTCGCCTAATGTGATGATGGTCACTCCCCCCGAGACCCGCTTCCCTCGTCCTTCAGATCCTCCCCGACACAGTCCCACAGGCAACCGGCACCCAGACAGAGGTAGAAGCTGGTGACACAGTCCGGACTGGCGAGAAGATCTCAGCCCTGGCTGCCCGTTAGGCTTCTACAGAGGCGACCCCAGAATTGCACTTTCACAAATGTGGAATGTCTCCTTGAAGTATAACATGTGTAACACGTTGGGACTGAGTGAAACAACCAGGCAGGATTGAGGACCACTGTTCCCGCCATTCATCAAAAAACCTTACCGTCACTGTCGTATTTCCGACCGATTGCTTCCTGACCCAAAGTCTGCTCAGCAGACTCGGTCGGGGGCTGCGTTGCAGCGCTCAGATTCCCCACCACACCCTGATCCTCATACAGTCTGTGAGAAGCATGTCCCCTGTCCTACCGTGACGCTCTGAGACATGTCTGCTCATCCTCAGTGACTGTCCCTCGCCCAGACAGTGCAGCAGGAAGCCTCGGGCCACAGCACGGTGCCTGAATGTTATGGTGCTTAAGGACTGTCTGCTAAATGACTGAGTGTCCTTAAATTAAAGTAAGCTATCAGCTCATCTCTGAATCGGTACCCTGCTGGCCTAGAACCAGGTTTGCCTGAGACACAGTCAGTTTGCCACTCCTGAAGATCAGTGAATGCCTCTTCATTATTTTTCACAGCCCCTCTTAGCCCTTAAAAGTGGCTCTGTTTGAATGATAATTATACAGGCACCTAAACGATACATAATCCTGTCAATGCCCACGGAGGCGGTGAGAACTCCTGACCAGAGTTATCAAGCCAAAGGACCTGGAACTATCAGTTCAGATGGGTCTCTCTTACACCATTTCTGAAGAGGAAAAAGAACGAGTGACTTCTGCTTTACCTGTGAAAACCTTCTTTAAGCTTTTACTGATCCAGATGTTGTCCAAAGACTTTGAGCCTTGGGGGTTCTTGGTGCTGATGTTGGTGAAGGTGTGTGCAGGGACCAGGTGGTAGAATTTTTCTTTCCTTAAGATATCATAGTCACTGCTGTCAGGTCCCTGGCCGAAATCTCCTAAAACAATCATGTCTTTTTCTCCTGGAGGTAGAACAAAGAAAATCAGGTATTTAAGAGGTTATGGGAGGTAAACCCAATATTCACTATAACCCACTAAGTGGGATCCTGATTCTCTGATTGGACTCCCCAGGGTTAGGAATGCATATGCTTCTCATTCTTCCAATTTTTCCCAATACCGTGTACAACAAACATAAAACCAAAATATACGCAAAAGTTTAAGAGTAGGTTTGTAACCCATTTGGAAAAGGAAAGATATGTGAAGCAGAGATCGCCTCTGTTCCAGCTCAGGTGTTCCAAATCTCATGGCAGAAAAAGCCTGAGGGTCTTGTCCAGATATTTAACAAGAGCTGGAAAAAACATTTATTGGGCACAGTGGGGGAAAAACATGCAAATACTACAAGAGGGTGGCCATCTACAAGTCAAGGAAACCATCCCTCTGACAGCTTGATCTCAGACTTCCAACCTCCAGAACTGTGAAGAAATACATTCCTATTGTCTAAGCCACCCAGAGTATAGTATTTTGTCATGGCAGCTCTAGCAGACTAATACAGGGCCAGAGTGAGAGGTTTTTCCCCTTGTTTTCAACATTTCTACCATTGTTTGATGTTCACTAAAGCAACTTAATCATCACGAAGTACTGAGTCATCACAAAGTATTTCCCGGAGGGAGCAGACATTCTGAGAGGACAGTGGACCCCAGCTAGGCTCTGGGATTCCCATACCTCTGCCGTCTCGAGATTCCCTTCAGGGGAGCCACATTATCGTGGCTAGCAGGGTGTCTGTCCTAGCTTTCAAGGGAGTCTTTAAGAAAGGCAGTTCATAAACGAGAGCCCAAGGTATCCGAGACCTGCAGGAAGGCTTTCTCCGGGACACCAACGTGTTTCAGCAATAATGGCCAGAGGCAAAGAAACCTGAAGTGAAATGACAAAAGCCACCAGCAGAGGGCACTCGTGCACTGCAGATGACACCCGCTCTGGGGACCATGAGGGACAAAAGGGGGTGCGATGGAAGACCCTCCTGGGGTTCCACCTGTGGCCTACAGAGATGTAATGGTACCCCTAGGCTGTATCTCAACAACATCTCAACATGACTTGAGAAATCAGTGCCAACTTCAACAGGAAAGCAGACTTGAGAATAAAATGAACAACTCCTACCTGGCCAGTGCTAAGGCCATCCATGAGCCTTCATCCTGGCCATCCATGAGCCTTCACCTGGTATTGGGCCTTCTCCACAGGTAAGAAGCTAAGTCTCTGAGAGGCTGAGTGGTTTGCCAGCCCTCAAGCTCACGGCTCTTCATAAAGGGCTAGAATGCGAGAGCCATGAGGACATGGGCGGCTGTTCATCACAAAATCCCATGTGCCTGGAACAGTGCCTGCTGCACGGCAGACACTCGATAAGCACATATGGAACATATAGGTGAATGAGGCACGAGGAAAGCCCCCAGAATTAAGGTGTACTTTTTGAAAGGAGAAAAGACAAGGATGCTATGTTTACTAAATAACAAGAAAAGCCGAAGGTTAGGAGAAATGAGGCAGGACGTTCCCATATAACGAGACATGTTTTCATTGGGACGCAGACCCGAAAAAGTTTGGGCCAAAAGCGATTCTGAAACCAGGAGAGATGCTGGTGTCAGAGGTCAGCAGACACAGCTCCGTGTGACTTCAGGAATGACAACACCACAGCTCTTTCTGAATGCGCACATACAGGTCTCTCACAACTCATCCGCTTTTGGTTAAATTGCTCTCCGTGATGGGGCGTCTGGGTGGCTCGGACAGTTACACATCTGACTTGCGTTTCGGCTCAGGTCTCTCGGCTTTGTGGGTTCAAGCACCACGTTGGGCTCTGTGCTGGCAGCAAGCACAGTCCTTGCCTCCAAGAATCCACAGGTACACAGAGGCCTGAATTCTCCTAAAAAGCCATCTGCCTGGGATGGGATCCTTAGTTCCCAGGAGCGGCAGGGAGGATGCTTGGGGCTGACTTCCTCAGATAGTTCCTAGACTTACAGGACGCCAGTGACAATAGCAAGAGCTGGTCGCCACTGAGGGATAGTCCTACCCAGATGCCAAGCCATACTATGCACCCTGTTTCACGCTGAGTTCACAGAGAGAGCCCCAGGGGGGTCTGAAAGAAAGCCATCCCATCAGAGGACTGGCACACCACACACTGAGGTCAACCCAGATGCGCATTCCAGACAAAGGCAGAAAGGCCCAGAGTTTGCTAATCAAATTGGCTCTGTTTGCTCTGATAGCTGTGGAATAAAAGCTTAGTCTTTTTTTAGCTCAGCCACCTCTGCTAATAATCAATTTGCCCTTGTACCTTGGGCACGCTCGAGAACTTCCTGAACCCTTGGGTCTGCTGTGTCACCAGTTAACAACTGGATATTAGTTATAAGCACAAGGGCACTGGGAACATGAGTCACTGTCCATACCCGGACAAGTCAAGGCAAGCCGGGCTATGGGTCAACAGTCCCTTGGCAACTTGGAATGAAAACCTGACCGCACTCTGGATGTCAGAAAAAACAGTGAGACGTTATCAGAGAAGTTATGAACTGGCATCTTTTTTTTTCTGCTTCCGTGTACAGACAAGGAAAAGCTTGAGGTCGAGAACAGAAACGTCCACAGATTTTAAATGCTATGAAGTCATCTTTTTAATAGGCTAGAGACAAGCTGTGGGTGAACAATTTCCCACAGAGCTGCTTCTCGGATGGAGTATCTCAGCTTAGACATCTTTGTGACTTTTTTTTTTTAGCCGGAAGACCCCTGATTTAAGTAGAATGCTAGTCACAGCACATCCTGGTTCACAGTGTAAGTTGCCTATCAACATCCACAGCAGCATTATTCACAACAGCCAAAAGATGGAAACCAGGTATTCACCGACCAATGAATGGATAAACAAAATGCAGTATATATACACAACAGAATAGTATTTGGCCTTAAAAAGGAAGGAATTTTTTTTGAGAGAGAGAGAGAGAGAAAGAGAGAGCATGTGCATGTGAGCAAGGGGCAGAAAGAGAGAGAGAGAGAAAGAGATAGAGAAGCTTCTATCAGGGGCTCGCCTGAAGTGGGGCTCACACTCACCTGATGTGGGGCCCAAACTCACGAACAGTGAGATCATGACCCGAGCCAAAGTCAGATGCCTAACGACCGAGCCACCCAGGCGCCCAAAATGGAAGGAAATTGTGACACATACTACAACATGGATGAACCATAAAGACACGATGTAAGTGAAGTTAGCCAGCCACGAGAGGACAAATACCGCATGACTCCATTTGTACGAGGTACCTAGAGTGCTCCAATTCATAGAGACAGAAAGTAGAAGGGTGGCTGCTGGGGGCTGGGGAAGGAGGCGGTGGGGAGCTTGTGTTGAACGGGCACAGAGTTTTGGTTTGGGAAGATGAAGAAGTCTTGCAGACGGATGGACATCATGGTTGTAAAACCATGTAAATGTACGTACTGCCACCAAACGCTTAAAAAAAACGGTAAATGGTAAGTGTCTGTTACGTATGTTTTACTACAATCAAAAAGTCTTTTTAAAATGTAAAGCTCTAATTTGACCAAATTATTTTTATAGCCGAATTCTCACGAGTCACCCCTGTGAGGGGCCAATCTAACATGGACAAGGCTTAGAAAACTAGAGACTATTGGTGAAAACTCAAGAACACGTTAAGACAATTCTGGGCCTCCGGCTGTAAACGCCCACCTAGAGAAGGGCAGGGCTCTGAAAAGTCCAGCCAAAAAGCCCAGTCTTTTCAGCAGCGTTAACTCTTCCTTCCGGTCAACCTGCACACGGGAAAATTTCTGTATTGCTGGGGCAGAGCCTGGAAACAGAGAGCCCACTTCCTACTGAAGCTCTGCTCTTTTCACTGCTCTCTTAATCCTCTGGTATGTTTTGAGTCAGCTCGTGTCCGCTGAGCCCTCACTGTGTGCCCGGTACATCCACAGATCACCACCACGCCTCCCCAGCCGCCCCTGTTGAGGCGAGCGCTGGCCAGTCCCTGACTGGACGGGCTACAAGTAGTGTGGTGATTTCCCTGAGGTCCTACAGCGACCGAAGGAGCCAAGACTAAATGTGGGTTTTCTGAGAGCTCCGGGCTGATCTGCATCCCAGCAGGGAGAAAAAATCTACCTTGTGCTAATCAGGACTTTCCCAGTCACCAACTGTCTTTCCTTCACAAGACGAGCACGTGTCAATCTGCAGGTGGCATCACCACAGCAGCAGCTGAACGCAGGAGGACTTGTCACGGGGGAGGGTGTCGTCACTTTTTTCCCCCGTAATCCTTTCCATCAAAGAGGCTGAAAAGCCCCAAAGCCGACAGTGTGGAGCGTGCATGGTAGGCCCAGAGACGGAGGTGTCACCATGCACAGGGGTGGCTGGGCTCCACGATATGCAGGGGCTGACAGACGGTCTTCTGTGCCCCCAGCATGCACTGCTGCTGACAGCCCTGTCAGCCTAAGGGATCGGAGGGATGCTCTGAAGAGGCAGCCCCCTGCCTGCCCCCTGCAGAAGTGGGAGCTGTAGGCCCAGCCGAGGATAAAGACAATCTCCTACCTTTCAGGGTTTCCTGCAAGGTCTGTGCAAAGGTAGCCAAGCGGTGGCTGTCACTGTGATTCCTGCTTGGATTGTCGCCCCCTGGGAGGATGATGGATGCCAGGTGAAGGTTCACAAGGGTCAAGTCATTGCTTCCCACCTAGGCAAGAAGAAACAAAACAACAGGGACAGGCTCAGATGCTCATATTTCCTGTATTCGTTGCTTCTGACTTAGGAACAGCTTCCTGCACGATGTTGACAACAGCAAACACAAACAAGGCAAGCTCACACTCCAAGAGATAATGCAAGACAGATCACGCTTGGATTCTTTTGAGGCCCCTGTAGGACATCACACCCCCCTTTCCAACTTAGGGTCTGGAAAACCAGGTGCATCTGGAAAGGTCAGGTTTTGTTTTTTGTTTTTTCCTTGTAAGCAACCACAAAACGGGAGGCGGTGGTTCCCGCAGCTGGTGGTTAAGCAAGACTGGGGTCTTACCCTCTAGGGCCAGACCATGATCCCTCTGCCAGGACTCACCGCTGGGACCCACTTCCTTCCCCACCCCACACACATCCCACCTACCCGCCCCCTTTGTGTTCTCTTCTCTCTGGAGACCACTGTGCCCTGCTGCTCACTTTCACCAGATTTCAAAGGAACAGGAAAGCTAGCTGAAGCCTGGCAGCACGGGATACGTCGCAGCCTTGGGTCCCCAGGGCAGGTGTCATGGTGGGCAGGGACAGAAACACACAGAGATGGTCTCCTGGGCACAGCAGCTTTGCTCAGCTGCTCGGGTTTTGGCACTCCTGCCCTTCCATTTGTCGTGGTGACAAACGCTAAATACTGCCAGGAAGGACAGGGGTGCAGGGGGAGCCCCCACGAAGTGAAGGCTTCACTTCATTTCATCTTACAGACATGACCCCAGTTCACCATCATCACCACCCAGCCTGGAGAGCCCTCTGCAGCTGTGGCTCTGACCACAGAGAAACCACCTTAAGGCCACAGGCAGGGAAACCCTGCCTAGGAGGAGAACCTGGAGCCTGCTCCAGATTCTGTGTCTCCCTCACTCTGCCCCTCCCCTACTCACACTCTGTGTCTATCTCTCAAAAATGAATAAACGTTAAAAAAAATAAATAAACAAAATTGGAGACACCGGTTGGTCTGGCTGTTGCCCTGCTAGGTCAAAGCAAGTGCAACCACTTTACATAAAACAGAAATCCAGGGTGGCACTAGGAGGTTTTGAAGAGGGTAACTGGCAGATTTTGCACATCAATCTCCTAAGCACAACCACAGGCACCCCCAGGCGTGCGTGTGCACACAGAACCCCAGCAACTTTGCAGCCGGGGGCAGAGCCTGGTCCAGATCCCGGCTGCAACCAACACAGCTCCCAGCACAGAGGCTGCCCCTGCCACGTGCCGCCAGAGACCGTGCTGTGATTTGAGGCAATTCTCAGGCTCCAGAACTGCTCTGGAGCACACAGAAGTGGGGGGGAGGGGCAGGGGGTGCTCAAACACCCAGCAGGCTCTGTGGCAAGGGACCACTCTTGCCTGACCCTGGATTTCACAGGTAAGTGCCATGGGGATAAGGTCAATTGAGTGCCAACTGGGAGATCTATTTTGGCTGCTGGCTTCTTTTTTCCTCCTAATGCCCAGCTTCTGACTGTTTGTTGTTCACGACATATCCCAGGTGCATCCCAGGCAATCAAAAAGACAGCTCAGATCAGTCCCCCTGCTCCTATCGATGCTCACGTAGGGAAGGGCTCATCTGGAGAGGTCAGTGGTGGGGCTGCCCTGACTCCACAACCCAGAAGCTCCTCTTGAAACCCTCCAAACTCAGATGACCCCTTGAGGGTCTTCCCCTCCCCACCCCCAACCTCCCACCCCACCCTTCCACCTCCTGGTAAGGAGAAGCATATCCTCAGAACCCATTCTGCTGTCCTCTAATCCAGTGATCTCCAAATGCCAGAGGAATGAGGAAGCACTGAAGGTACCTTTGAAAAACAGGCAGTCCTGGGCCCTGTCCCAGAAATTCTGTGTGTTTGGGGTACGGTCCAGGAATCCCTGATTTTAAGACAAGCCCCCCAGGTGATTCTGACGCGTGTTAGGTTTGGGAGCCAGCCATTTGATCTTCTGTGCCCAGATGCCAGAGTTATCAGAGCTAGAGTCCTCACCGCCCCCCACCCCCCGCCCCCCGCCCCCAATCCCTCTCATTCCTGTTCTGGACAAGTTCACCGGCCAAGGGAACCCCAGGAGGACATGCTGACCTGACCCTCAAAGAGAATGAAATCAAGACAAAAAGATGAGGCCGCTCTGGATCTCAGTTTAGAAAGGGACCCTTCCCCACCCACCCCCCCAACCCCAGCTTTTAGAAGTAGACCTTCACAGAAACATGGAATGGTACCTTGAACCTCGCAAGGTACGGGCTGGGACCCGTGGGCTTCCCATGCCCGTTGCCAGGTGAACTTTCCTGCGAGGTGGCGTCTCTCAGCTCCACCCCGGCCGCAGAGTCCCACAGGAATCCAGAGAATCCAGCCCCCTGCGGGAGAGGAACAGCTATCAGTCTGAATCAGGATTCAGCCCCACGCTGGGGGAAGAGGCAGGGGAAGCCAGGAGAAGATTTGGGGGGGCAGTGGTTGGTTCTGCACTGGGTCCTGAGATCACATGCACAGGGACTGTTTCAGAAACAAAAGCACACCCCCAAAGCCACAGCACGTTCCTCCTTGCCCCCAGCCCCAAATATCCCACGCTGCCAATTTCAGAGTTTTATGTGGAGCCAGAGGGGCCTAGGCTGTTATCTCTTTGGGGGTGAAGTGAAGGGAGGCTCCAACTAAGCACAGAATTATCTTTTTAATCATCACATCCCTATGACAGACACTCATATCCCTGTCTACCAGGCAGGGGGTCAGCTGCTCAGAGAGGTCAAGTAACTTCCCTAAAATCCCACAGCTGGTAAGCAGCAATGCTGAGAATCAAATAGAAGACTCTCAGCGGTAGGCTTTGCTTACCAATTAGTGGCTGCGTACAACAATCAGTACCTAGCACCTAGCAAATCCTCAGTATTTGCTGGATGAATGGAGGTCAGTGCTAAGAGTCACAGTGGTTTAGAAGTGGTCAAGGGCCCTCTTCGGGTGGACAGGTCTGCAGCCCCGGTGCAGGGCCCCATGAGGGCCAGAGAGTCGTGTCAGGAGTGTCCCAGGGCTTGGTGCTAAACGCTGCCATCTCCGGCTTCAGAATCTGCCAGCTTCTCACTGCTATCCCTGGGGGCCTTCTGCAAAGAGGAAAAGCTTCCTCTCCCACCTCACTCCAGCATCTAGAGGCTCTGCCGCCCGAGACTGGCAGCGGGACCCGTGGCATCGCTGGAGGGGCCGGTGGTGCTCATTGCGAAAAGAAAGGAAGTGACTCTGCACAACCTAAGTGGCCTCTGCTGAGTCCCCAATATCGGCTGGACCCCAGCCGCACGCCTTGCTGGGCTCAGCACCTCAACTAGACCAACTTGTGTTGAGGAGGAGGGAAGGGGCGAACAGGGAACTGTGTTCTGCATGCTTTGGTATTTATAGAACCATAGGCCTGCCCGCCCACTGGAGAGAGCACCAGCTTAAGAATCAGAAGAGCTGGATCTCAGGGCCACCTGTGTCACTCAGCTGCGGGACTACGGGAGCCCCCCCCCCCCCCCCACTTTTCTAAACCTGTTTCCTTGGGTACAAAGTGAGGGAAATGGGATTTGCCCTTTTGGTTTGGGAGGGTTATCCCCCTTTACTGCTTCTCAAGCAGTGGTGCCAGAGTAACCTTCCTAAAGTACCATTCAGATGGTCAGCTCTGCTGAAGAACCTTCAGTGGCTCCCCAGTGTGCACGACCCACTGCCCGAGGGGCCCTCCCAGTAGGCACCTTCCTGTTCAATGCGGCCCTTCACACCTGCTCACCCACGTTCCCAGCAGGACCGGGTGTTCCTGGGAGCGTCTCCCAGCCCCGGGACCCAGGAGGCCCCACCTCCAGAAGAACTGCTGTGCCTCCAAGCCGGGCCACGGGAGATCAGGTGTTAGAGCCAGAGCCCTCAAATGGGATTCGGGGCTGACTCCACCTGGTGGCGGCTAGAGGACTTTGGGGCAAGTCGTTTTGTCTTTACAGATCGCAATTTCTCATGTGCGGCTGTCCCTCCAGCTGTGGGGCAAGGACCCGAGAACTGAAGAGAGGCGCGTGGACGTCACTGCAGGCATGGGGCAGACGGCAGGTGCAGCTACCCCTCTCCCATCTCCGTCCCGGGTAGAGATCGAACGTGTGCCACTCACAGATACAATTTATCAAACAGTGTTTAAAGAATTTTTAGGTTATCTGCCCATATTTAAGATTCAGTAAATGTCGCATTAAAATCCAGGTATGTACATCTTTTGAGAGACCAGAAGATTTGTCCACACGAGGCCCACAACCCTCCACGGCAACAAGTGCGTGGGCACAGCCTTGCAGCCTGGCACAGCCTGCCGCCTCACGTGGACGCTGCCAGGCCCTGCCTGGCCTGTGTGCAGTTAATAAAGCATTTCAATGGACATTATCTTTTTAAATCCTACAGCCACCCAGTGACTTAAGGAAGGGGCTATTGCTCCCATTTTAGAAACGAAGGAACAGAGGCTGAGAAGGTTAAGTGGCTTGAACTCGGGTCTCCTTGCAATGGCACACTGTTCTCCAATGGCCTTGATGCCCCAAGCTGGAGCAGGGTTTCCTGCCTCGTCCCTCCAACAGGCTGTGAGCTCCCGGAGGGAGGGGCTCCATCAGCTCAGGTTGAATCCCTGCTCTGGGCTCACAATGAGTGAAAACAGGCAGGGCTGCGTCACCGGGTCTGTTTTTCTTACCGATGTCTATCTGGCGTGTAGCAAAGTGCCTGGCATGCAGTAGTAACCTTTCCAATTTTTCAGTGGACAAATAAAGAGTGTTAAATGGACTATAAGATCCTAATGAACCCACCTAAAAGATACTATTTTTTTAAAAAAGGCAAGGTGTGGGCGGGGCAAGGGGGGTTGCGCCTGGGTGGCTCAGTCGGTTAAGTGTCTGACTCTTAGTTTCGGCTCAGGTAGTGATCTCACGGTTTCACGATTTCAAGTCCCACATCAGGCTCCGTGCGGACAGTGTGGAGCCTGCTTGGGATTCTCGCTCTCCCTCTCTCTGCCCCTCACCCACTCATGCTTACTCTCTCGCTCTCTCTCAAAATAAATAACATTAAAGAAAAAGGCAAAGTGGTAGTGTTATTTCTATGTAGACTGAGTAGGAACAACCATGGGCTACAAAGGGAAAGACTAGACACGTTCCAAGTTGGCTTAATTTCCAGCCTATGGGGAAAGTACACTGGCTATCGCCTACAGTAACAATTTACACTCCAAAACATAAATCCCAGAGAAATAAGATTTATATCACCTTTTTAAGTTGTGGCTAAAAAAGAGAGCTTATTGTCAATAATTAACCAGATAACTTTAAGCCAGTATATATTTATAATTTAAAAGTTCCAAATCTCAATATCCCTCACATAAATGCTATTTGTGTGTTTATAAACATGTTGGATATACTAGAGAGAAAGAAATACAACATCTGCATTTATAGAAAAACTATGTGATGACACAATTTCCAACTCAAGATTAGCTACCAGAACTCTATTTTAAAATCTAAAACCCCACTAATATCAAACATTCCAAATGAGTAAAAACCTCAGTCTTGAATAGATCTGTCAGAGTGAAAACATATCCTTACAGTGATTTACCCACAGCCACAGGGGAAATACCAACGAAAGAAGACTCAAAATTAAAATCTGCTCAAAATGTCCACAGAACATTTCCATGTGCACAATTTCTACCACCAAAAGCAAATGCTTCGCCTATGAATTAAGTGAATTTGAAGTTTTCAGTCAATGAACAATGGGCTCTCCACAAACTTGGCAGAGGATAGAACTGTGGCGACAGGATTAAGAGGACAAAGGACAGAAATACCCCATTTGCAGCCTTGGCTCCAGACAGGATTTCTCCTCTCCTCCCAACACCCCAAACCCCCGTTTCCGCCTGGGCAGCCGTCCATTCCCGATCGAAACATGAAGCAAGAACCAGGGCATTTTGCAATGAATAGCAAAGAGCTAAGAAATGTGCAGCAACACAAAATTGCACCAGGGATGTTGGCAAAGGAAAGTTTTAAATGTCTGTGATTAGGGAAAAGAAAGGTTTCCACAAAACGGAGATAAAATCCAAGTTTTGCAGACAAAGGTACCTTCTGGAGCGGCGTGGAGGGCATCTCGGCGACAACGGCCTTCCAGCATCCCCGGGGCTGCTTCCACTTGCGGATGTTGGGCAGGAGAGGCTGGTTTAGCTCCGTACAGAACTGCAAAGACAGAGCACAAGTTGGTGTGTGTTCGTACCGAAAGCACACCCAGCTGGGGGCAGCCGGAGGAGCCAGGAAATGCCTGAGCCCGACTCATCAGCCTTATTCAGAGGCTTGTCGGACTTTATCTCTGTTCTTAGGGTTCGTGAAGACGCAGAGGACTAAAAAAGCCCCACAAATTAAAAAGCAAACTACCTATAAACACACAGTTATCACCTGGGGGCGGGGGGGCTCTCAGTTCATAATCATCAATTTGCTTTGTAGCATTCTAGCACAGATAGCTCAAAACAAGCTGTCAGAATCCTTTCGATCCTTGTAAAACCGGTGGTTTCAAGGTCCCAGGAGGGTCTAGATACCAAACGTGGAGGAAGGAAGAGGAATACGTGGGGGTCTTTTCTCCCCCGAGCCTAGCTCACAGGTGGAAAAGCCGCCCCCCCCCTCCATCTAGAACCACTATATGTTCGCTTTGATGCTCTTCCGAGAAGAAAGCCCTGCTGTCGTGGCTCCGACACCCCACGTGTGTTTATAGGCTGTGCTTCTTTTCGCTTGCACGGCTCCTCCAAAATGGCATGGGAACCACAGAGGGACTTGATCACCAAGGCAAAAGACAACCGCACCGGCCAAGTAAATGAAGGGTTAACAAACTACGTGCTCCCAAAGAGGTGGACCAGCTCCTCGAACTCACGCCTCAGTCGCAAGCCAGCCTCTTGACGACGGTTCCTTTGAGGGGGCCCCAGCGTTTGTCATACTTGGGTTTCGTTTGTGAGATGCTCCAGCATTGGATTCCGCCCCTTCTGGGGGGACACCGTGTGTCATGCAAGGCGGGGCATGCCAGTCACCCGTTTCTGTGTCCGGCCCTGCAAAGTGAGTCTTCTGGCTCCCCTGGGCGCCTCTCTACCCCCTCTCCCGTGAGCTGTCCTCAACTAACCTCACTTCCCTCCACTGCTTCAGCTTACACCTCTGTCCCGAAGGCCCCCAAACCTGTACCTGCGGCTCAGATTTCTCTCCCAAGGTGTGAACGGCATTTCGACAACCTTTTTAACATTTCTACCTGAATGTCTCCACAGAACCACAAGCCCAACGGGGTCACAAAGGGACCTGCCGTTCCCCTCCCCCCATGTCTATCTCAGTTCCTGGTATTTCCATCCTTAGAGCTGCTCTGACTCGTCCCTCTCCTCCTCCGGCCTGGCCCACTGATTCCACCGCCTCATGGGTCCGGAGCTCCCTCTTTTTGTTCTCTAGTCCCATGGCCGTGGCCTGTTTCAGAGCCCCATCTTCTCTCACCTTGGTCACCAGCAGAGCCCTGAAATCTTCCTGCCTCTCTGTCATTCAGTCACCCTCCATGTGTCCTCTGGGTAAGTTGTGATGGCCATGCTGATAGCTGCTATCCCTGTGGTTCCTAAAGTACTGCCCGGGGCCCAGGAGCTTCATCACCTGGGAGTTTGTTAGAAAGCCTCCGGCCAGGGTCTGATCCTAGACCGACTGGATCAGAAAGGCGAGTGAGGCCCGGTGACCTGTTGTTAACGAGCCCGCCCTGCAGGTGATTCTGATCCCTGCGAAGGTTGGAGAACTGCAGCTGGCCAGACCCTCACAAGCCTCTGCCCCAGAGGCAGGCAGTGCTGTGGGCAACAGCTGTCAGCTGCCAGCCCTCTGCAGGAGCACCTCAGCTGCAGAGAGCTGCATTCCTGGCCCCTCCTGGGCGGGCCTCACACTGCTTAGCTTTAAGAGGGAAGATGAGCATCCCTCCCTGGGCAAGGGAGGAAGCATGGCAGGAGGTCTACTTTAGATACGTGCTGTTCTCTCTCAAAATAAATAAACTTTAAGAAAAAAAAGAAGAGCAGGGGCGCCTGGTGGCTCCATTGGTTAAGCATCCTACTCTTGATTTCGGCTCAGGTCATGATCTCACGGTTCATGAGATCAAGCCCCACATTGCACTCTGTGGTGACAGTGGGCAGAGCCTGCTTGGGATTCGGTCTCTCTCTCTCTGCCCCTCCCCAGCTCGTGCTTGCACGCTCTATCTCAAAATAAATAAACTTTCAAAAATCTTAAAGAAACAAAAAAGAGATGTGCTGTTCTTGGGGTTCTGCTTTACAGTAGACGGTTAAGTGTCTGCCTTTCCCCGATAGCAGATAACATAAAGAACAGAGACTGTACCCAAGTCACCTTTAAAAAAATTGTTTTATTAAGTTTATTTATTTTGAGAGAGAGAGAGAGAGAGAGAGAGAGAGAGAGAGAGAGAGAGAATCCCAACCAGCCTCCGCAATGTCAGCGCAGAGCCTGATGCAGGGCTCAACTCACAAACTGTGAGGTCATGACCTGAGCCAAAATCAAGAATCAAGCCCTCAACCGACTGAGCCACCCAGCACCTCCCAGAGTCGCCTTTATAAAGCTCAGCTGACACTGAGCACGGTGCTCCCTGACACTCACCAAGCCTCTGCTGGTGAACCAGGAAACGCCAGGGAAGACGGCACTCCCCAGTCCATGTATGACACACAAATTGGGGGGGGGGGGGGGACTGCTCCTTGCAGCTGATTATCTAAATAATTGCCTCAATTTTAATCTCACTTTGAGTTTGCCTGAGAAGTGTTCTCTTTGGGATTTGATCATTAGGGCTTTTATCGGTTCCCGACCATGGACAGTGTGCTATTCCTAATGAGGGCCTTCACCCCAGATGAATCCCCTTGGCCAGATGGTCTTGGCTGGAAGCCATCCTTGGATGGGAAATGAAGCACTTTGGAAAATGCAGCCGGAATGTATTGACTATAACTTTAGGGAATCTAGCGAGGAAATGGACTCCACAAAGGGTCCAATTTCCTGCCAGGGAATCATTTGCTTGCTGAGTGATCATTAGAGCTGAATCTGAAAATCATTAAAAAGGAGAGAAGCTCCGAATGCCCATCTGGTGCTTCACTCTTCTCCACGCAGGGAGTCCCGCACCTGGCTGCTCACCCAAATCTCTCAGGATGCACCCTGGGGAGGCTCTATTTTTAAATACCCCCTCCGGTGATTAGCCAGCCACCCAGATTAGAGAACCCGCAGGACCCTGCTGTGCTGGGAACTGCAACATGTAGGAGCCACAAATCACATCTTTCCTAACCCTCAGAGAGCCTTCAGATACCTGAAGACAGCTGAATCTCCCGTTCACACTGTAAACACCAGCCCCACTTAAACACTCCCATTCCGGGCAATGCCACTGTGATCAGAAGGGTTAGCGTGCGAAGGAAGAAGGGACACAGGCTTCCATTGCTCTCCATGCTTACGACTCTCAGAGAAGGCCTTTGGAACCTAAAGTCAGCTAGTCAAAGTGTCATCATCGGTATCTTCTGGGAATTCATGAAACATGCATATTCCCAGGCCCCTCTCAACCTACTGAGTTAGTAACTCCAGGCGGGGGCCAGGTGATCTGCATTTTAACAGCCCCTCCAGGTGCCTTGGATACAATTTTAAAGCTGGTGTTATCAGATGAGGGAAAGACATTCTCCTTTTGTTTTCTATCTAAAAGCTTTTCTTTCGTGGGTAAACTCTAGGAGATTTAAGGAACCCTAATTCCTGACCTTTAAGGGCTACCTATATTTTGTACATCTGAAGCCTTGATCTTGATAACCTCTCTCAGCTCACAGAGTAGACATCCCCCCACTATGCCCTCTTATTCAGTATCTCATATTATCAGAGACAATTAATAGTTTAAGGAACCAGGGGAAAATTATTTATGGCTAGAAGCGTTCTATGCCCACATCTGCATGCACAGACCTCAGTGCTAGGTAAGGGGTAGGACTGTCTTCTATTTCTAGGGCTGAAAAAAGAATTGCCAGTTTGTTAACTTAGTTGACTGCACTACCAGTTCACAGCAACACTGAAGAGCACCTTTTAGATTCCTGCTACTCAGAGTGCGGTACGTGCATCATCAGCACTGACCTCACTTGGGAGTCTGTCAGAAATGCAAAGTCTCCGGCTCACCCCATACCTACTGCCTTGAAATCAGCATTTTCTCAGGACCTCAGAGTGATTTACAAGCTTGGCAAGTTTGAGAAGCCTGCTTCGGAGCCTTCCTTGTTTTGTAGACATCGTCCCTATTACCTGCCCCAGCCGGCCTGCATGAGGCGAACACCCTACCAGTTATTCGTGAGTGAACTACAGCACAGAAAGGTTAAGCCATATGTGAGTTTCCAGTCAAGATCACACGGTGGAGAAGAGTTAGAGGAGGGTCTGAACTGAGGTCTGCTTCCCACTACTCTATCTCCTGGCCAGGCAGGTATAAGAGACGGAGTAGGGCAGGCTCCCAGATGAGGCCAGCCCGCCTTTCTGGACGGACCCTTGGGTCCTTCCTCCTGAAAACTTCACAGGAAAACAAAAGCAACCTCTGAGAGCCCTCCCTCTGAACTCTGCCTAAAATTGTTTTATTTAGAACAGCTGGTTCTCAAATTTTCTGCTTCGTCCCCATATCAGCAGGTAGAAACAATACTCTTCCAAGTAAAAGAGGCTCACCAGGGCAGAAAGGGTGGAAATGGGGGGTGTGTAGGGTTGGGACAAAATCTCCCAGGGAGCTGACCTGCACAACCCAAAACTACGACCCTACAAATGTATTTCTAGAATCCTGGGGGCTAGCCCACCATCTGCCTCCATCAAAATCACACTGGTTCTTGTTTTTAAAAGCACAGATTTGTGAACTCCATCCCTCACAGAATCGGAATCTCTGAGGTTAGGGCCAATCTGTGCATTTCTCACAGGATCCCCGATCAGCTTTGAAGTGTGAGCAACTCAGACAAGGCTCTGCAATTGCTTATTTTGAACTCAGCCTTCATATTTTTCATATCTGTGGTCTGGAAAGACAGTTTTCATTATTCAAAACAAACCTACCATTTCAGCTATCACCCCCACCCTGTGCAAGCATCTGACTGGGCCTCTTCTCAGATAATCCCATGAGGTAACACATGAAGGGAGCCCAGCGCACAGGAGGCATGCGACAGATACTCGCTGAATGGATGAATCAGAGAGGTCTCCTGAGGATCCCACCTTATGGCTTCTCTCTCCCAAGATGAGTTACAAGAACGACCATAGGCTGGACTTGTTCCTCTAGCTTCAGACCAAACATGGGTGATATCGTCATTCTTTCACACCCACCTCACTACCAGCTTCATCAACACCAAATCCCCTCTGCTCTTTGGCTCAGCAATCATGGGACTCAGTGTCAGAGATTTTAACTCCAATCTACAAGATGCCCAAGGCATAGGCATTCAGAAATGCCAAGTCCTAAGAGAAAAGACTCTTGGCTATGTTTTAGATGTGCTGCGCCCTGGGTCTGCCCTGGATCAGCTGACTCAGCTTGTCTCTGCAGTGACAGAAGGGTTCCAAGGCTTGAGACCAACCGCGATTTGTTCGTGGACCTTTGGACTTTTTTTTTCTTTCTTTCTACTCCTCCCCCTTCCTGAAATAAATATTCCTTGCTCATCCGGTCCTGAGTGAGAAACACAAATAGGAAAAGCAATCTAATTTCACTTGGTGGCCTGTCCAGCCACCACCAAGCTCAGTGGTCCTTTCGTCTTCCCCGTTCAGTTAACTTAAAATATCTGTGAGCTAGGTATTAAGATGTGTTACAGTGGTGCCCACAGAGTTAGCTGGAGACAGACTTTTCGGACTACTGGCAGGCATTTTCAAAAGCAAACTCCAAATGGCCACCCTTATCTTGCATCCTGGATGGTGGGGGAGGGGTGTCCTCACTTGGAACCCTCTGGGTCAAATTTCCAGATAAAGTTGCTTTGCTTTGAGTTGGTTGTTTTTGCTTGCTTTATGGATTCTGGAGGTGACCTCCTGGACAGTGAGTTTTCCACATGTGAACCGTTAGTTTTCTCTGCACACTCAATGACAGCTTCTGAAAACGCAGTATATGATGGATAAAGCAGCACAGGTGAGCTTCCTTAAAAAAGATAAGTTGCCATCATAAAATAAAGAAGTCCCTGACTCAGACCATGCAAGGTCAAGAGACTAAACTTTCATTTGGATGCCACAGGCATGGGAGCAAATGACAGAGACAACAGTTTCTGTACCGTTAATTGTAAGCAAGGGCTTATCTTTGCCAGCATCTCCAAGGGCGGAAATGCCATGGACAATAATAGAAGCCAGCACATCTATGGGTATCTGTAAATGATCCCATTTGGAGTGAAACCAAAGAATGGTTGAGGTCATTAAAAAACGTCACTGTACTCTAAAAGAAAACACCAACGCAAAAGCAAATTACATCTCAGTATCGACTCAGTAAGAACCATGTTTGGCCTTCTAAGTGTAACAAGCCTATTGCAAAGTTTTTCTGGGATATTTGTTTAGCCTTTAGAATGTTGATATTTTGAAGGTCGATGGGGCAGCCAAGTACTCAGTTACATTGCTTAGTTCTCCTAGGAGCTAAGTGCCTTAATGGTTATCAGCGGTCTTAATGGCCCTGGCATGCCTCTTTGCAGAGCAAGGGCTCACACACACAGTATAACATGGACACAAAGCAAAAGCGAAAAGTCTTTCAACCTCCTCTTTGTCTCAATCTGTCCAGAAGAGATCAAGTTTGCTCGGTGGCTTATGCCCTATGTTCCCAAAGAGCCAGGATTATCATAGAAGAAAGAAGCCCCTGTCTTAGGTCAATGCAAACACAGGCACGTATCCTTGAGGGGAGACAGGTGCAATGTGGGACAGAGAGCAGTATAGGGTGAGGGTTCTCCAGGGCTCTGAGCACCTCTGACTTTACTGCTACAGCACTGCCTACAGGGCCTTCCCTACAGGGTCAGGAATCCGCAGAGGGGGAGCGTCGGTCATTCTCTCTGCTCCTTGGGGGCTCATTGAGCAACTACCATATTCCAACATTAAAAGGAAGAACTGGCCTTGGTTTCTTCTAGCTTCGCAAGTTTCCTCAGTGGGCCACCTTCATGGGCTAGAAGAAGAGGAGGAGCTTTGAGACCCTAGGTCTTGGTCTCCCTATCCATCAAGTGCAGGGACGGGAGGAGATGACCCTGTCCAAGGGCATTTCCAGCTCCAAACCATATGATTCTGGAATTCTAGGAGGCGAGGATGAGAAAAGAGGGAAAGGCGGAGGGGGGAGGGGTGAAGGAAGCGTAGGGAGAGGAAATACAAGATTCTCATAAACTCCTCTCTCCCTCTTTCTCTGTGATAATTGCTGTATGAACTCCATGGAGAAGCTGATTGCATTGAGAGGACACTGAACCATCCAAAGGCCTTTCCCCCAAACCATGAGAGTGGATTCCACTCTTCCAAAAAACGGCATCAGCTTTCTTTCATGTCCCCTTGGCTCCACCCGGAAGACCCCTCACTAAAGTGCCTGGAATAAGAGCATACTCTTAATAGGTAGTAATTTTAATAGGTTAAGTTTGGCTAAGTCCAACAATAGTCAGAAACACAGGTGGCCAGTAACCTACAGCCCAGTCAGCTTCTGAAACCTGTAAAAAAGTAAGAGCCGGAGGGGGAAGGGAAGGGCAGGGAAAGTAAGTGCCAATAATTTGACAGACACTTTTCACAGATTATCACATTTACTCCTACTGATAACCTTGCGAGGCAGGTAATAATGCTCCCGTTTGACCCCTGAGGAAACCAGGCACCATGGCAAGGTCACTCACTGCCAGCAAGTGGGCCACGTGGGATGGGAACCGGGTCTGGCCAGCTCTAATGCCGAAACGCACAGAGGGGAGAAAGCTCAGAAAACAAGCCCGCCAACTGATCTAGGCGACGGTGTATGTGGTGCAGGCACCGTACCACATGCTTTCCAAATCTGGGGTTCTCTGGAACTGAGTCAGTTTCATCATCAGTGCCCCCGGGGTCCCGGGGACACAGAGTTCTGGAGAGGTCACCACATCAGACCACAGCTTACCTCCTGGCAGGGACCAGGCACTGGCAGGACATGCCCATTCTGTAACCTAGAGCCAAGCACTCAGAGCTTCATAAGGCAACCCCTGCTCTAAAGCTCAGACCCCATCCTTCCTCATCGGCGGGGAGAGGCAGTGAGCTTATAGCCCCTTCATCACTCGGCACAGGGGCCACTTCCAGATCAGCTCCATGAACAAGCTCTTTCCATGGGCACCCGAAAGGAATTCTGGGCGAGTGTTCATCCTTGTTTAAACATTATCATGCTGAGGAAGATCAAAAGCAAACAGAGACATTTCCTGACCCTCCACAAACAGCTAATCATTAGCTGCTTTTACAGAGTCAAGGGAAGGGACACCCATAGGCACTCCTGTCAACAGAACGCTGCTGGTTCTGGTAACCTCTCCTCTGTGTTCTCCCAAGTTACTTATCATGGGTTTCCTGAACAAGATGGTTAAAAATGACAAAGGTGGTGGGGGTGGGGGGTGCCTGGGTGGCTCAGTCAGTTAAGCGTCCGACTTCAGCTCAGGTCACAATCTCGTGGTTCGTGGGTTCCAGCCCCACCTCGGGCTCTGTGCTGACAGCTCAGAGCCTGGAGCCTGCTTCGGATTCTGCGTCTCCCTCTCTCTCTGCCCGTCCCCTGCTCATGCTCTGTTTCCATCTCTCAAAAAATAAATAAGTGTTGGGGCGCCTGGGTGGCGCAGTCGGTTAAGTGTCCGACTTCAGCTCAGGTCATGATCTCGTGGTCCGTGAGTTCGAGCCCCGTGTCGGGCTCTGGGCTGATGGCTCGGAGCCTGGAGCCTGTTTCGGATTCTGTGTCTCCCTCTCTCTCTGTCCCTCCCCCGCTCGTGCTCTGTCTCTCTCTGTCACAAAAATAAATAAAAAACGTTGAAAAAAAAATAAGTGTCAAAAAGTTTCTTTAATAATAATAAAAAATAACAAAGGGCTAAAAAGCCTTTCAAGGACAATCAAAACATTTTTCTGCAAGGGGAACTGTAAAAGGAGAGCAGAGGGAGGGGGAGATTTCATAGAGGTGGAAGTTAGGTTAGGAGGAGACGGAGCCACACGGGGCACGGGGATCCCACACTGCCACCACCCTCACCACCATCCTCATCATCCCTCACTGTCGCCCTTCAGGGACACTTCCAAGGTTCTCGTCTTCTCCAAAGGTCTTCGGATGTGAAGACTCTTCATCTCAGCTAGGAGCGAAGACTGTGGTAGTTTTGTGGCTTTTTTTCCCCCTTCTCTTTAAATTGAGGCTTATGTCCGGATATAAACGAACACAAGCTCATTATGGGATAATTTGTAAAGTAGAGAAACACAGAAAAATCTAAGCAGAATACCACTGGGCAGGACAAGCACTGCCAACCTTTTTTTTTTTTTTTTTTAATTTTTTTTTTCAACGTTTTTTTTTTTTTATTTCTTTTTGGGACAGAGAGAGACATAGCATGAACGGAGGAGGGGCAGAGAGAGAGGGAGACACAGACTCGGAAACAGGCTCCAGGCTCCGAGCCATCAGCCCAGAGCCTGACGCGGGGCTCGAACTCACGGACCGCGAGATCGTGACCCGGCTGAAGTCGGACGCTCAACCGACTGCGCCACCCAGGCGCCCCAAGCACTGCCAACCTTTTGTGGATTTCCCTGCAGGCTATTTCCTATGGAGTTTGTTACTACATCTGTCCGTCCGTATAGATGCACATGGTTTTGCGTTCTGCTCTTCCTGCTTACCACTGTGCCACAGGATTACAATACCTTCTAAGTTCACGGCATGAGCCATCTGACATGCTATGATATGGACAGGGAAAGCCATACCACGGTGGTGGAGGTTTCATTACTTGGAAGAAATTTCTGCTTGAGGCTCATTTCATTTCACTGTCAACATCTTAAAATCACCTAACAAAGTAGTTGTAAGACCGATTCTACCCTCACCTGCTCAAAATGATTTCATCCACAGGTGTAAATAAAAATCCCGAGTAAGTTAGCATTTAAAATTATAACGTGTTCATTTTTGAAAATGCATCAGGAGGTCTTTGTTTCTTTAAACATATATACCTGTGATAAACACACAGCAGTACAGGGCCCCAGAGTGCATTAAACCCCTGAAATGTACAATCAGAAGGGAAGTGACACTTTCTTTTTTTAACCCCCTGATATAAGAGATGGGAGTTTTTATAAATAGTTTCTTTCATCTTAAGATAAATAACTTTCACCTTTATTTTTTCCCTCTAGCTTTGTTTTTTTTTTTTTTTTAAATTTTTTTTTTCAACGTTTTTTATTTATTTTTGGACAGAGAGAGACAGAGCATGAACGGGGGAGGGGCAGAGAGAGAGGGAGACACAGAATCGGAAACAGGCTCCAGGCTCCGAGCCATCAGCCCAGAGCCTGACGCGGGGCTCGAACTCACGGACCGCGAGATCGTGACCTGGCTGAAGTCGGACGCTTAACCGACTGCGCCACCCAGGCGCCCCTAGCTTTGTTTTTTAATAAAATGTCTCTCTAGAGAATTTGTCCTGCTGTCCGTCTATCTGTTAGGACCCTCAGGCATGTACAGAAGGTGGGGGCGATCGCCAGGTCAGAACTCAATGGGATGTCTACTCCACTCTGGTGCCTTAACCTAAGCTGTGATGTTAAATGGGGTCATGTTCATTATTCAAGGATGAGGTTAGGAACACAGACTCTAGAAAAAAGCTGCATACATCCAGAGTTTTGACTCTGGGCAAATGACTATTCACCTGCTCCACACCTCAGTTCCCCATCTGTAACAAGAGGACACAAACTGTTCCTGCCTTACCAGTTTGCTATTTCTTAATTTTTAAAAAACATGTATTCATTTTTGAGAGACAGAGAGTAAAGTGGGGAGGGGTAGAGAGAGAGGCAGGCTCCAGGCTCTGAGCTGTCAGAGCCTGGAGACTGAATCGGAAGCTGGCTCCAGGCTCTGAGATGTCAGCACAGAGCCTGATACGGGGCTCGAACCCACAAACCATGAGATCATGACCTGAGCTGAAGTCAGACGCTTAACCAACTGAGCCACCCAGGTGTCCTTGCCATTTCTAAAGCAGGTAGCACAGGGCTTGGCACACAGCAAGTCTCCTGTGTGTTCTTGTGGCTGTGCTACAGATTGGGCCACTCCACCATGACAAGGCCATGGAAGGAGGGTCCCCGCCTTCAACTGTCCACACACGATGGCACAATTCTCAAAGCAAACCAGCTGAGGAAGTCAGCAGGGGCAGGGGCCAGGGCCAAAAGCCAACACATCGCAAGCTGGGACATAGAGACCACTGAAATACAGCGCTGCAGATACGGACAGAAAGACGGGAAACTAGTTGCTAATATTCTTCTCTGGTGAAGAGGAAAGAGGATTCATGCAAACATTCAATAAAAATGTAACAAGCATTAACTGTGTGTGTATCCTGGGTCAGGCTCTGGAGCTATAATGGTGAGCATTAGAAACATGGTCCCCTGCCCTCCCTGAGCTTACAGTCTATGTATGAGGGGCAGGGGGTGATGTAAGCCCACTTTAAAAAAATAATTATATTTATGATACTTTTATTGAGGTCATTCTAGTGCCAAGTACTGAACACACATGAATTCATTTTGTTCTCAAAATAGCTTCCTAAGGTAGGTGTTATTATGATCCTCATTTGATGGATGAGAAAACAGAAGCACAGAGAGGCTAATTAACTTGCCCAAGATCACACAGCCAGTAAGAGGCAGTGCTAGCATTTGAACCCAGGCAGTCTGACTCCAGAATCCATGTTCTGTGAATAGCCTTCTTTTGTTTCTGTCGACACAGTTATTAATCAAATAATCATCCACACACAAAACTGTGGCTGAGACGTGGGCCACAAAGGAGTGGTTCCAGGAGCCTGTGGCATCCATGACAGTGGCAGTGGGGGTGGGGGTAAGACAGGTTTGACTTAGTCAGGGACGGCTTCCCTGAAGAGGTGATGCTTGAGCTCAGAACCCAAGGATGAGTCAGAGTTAACTGGTTAAAGAGGAGGGGAGAGCAACCCAGGCAGCCGGACAGCACATGCAAAGGGCCTGTGGTGGGACAGACATGGAGAATTTGTAGGACAGAAAGGTGAATGTGGCTACAGCACAGAGGATGAGGGGCAGAATGGTGAAATTAGCCCCAAGGGATGTCAGAGCCTGACCATGCAGAGCTCTGTCTGCCCTGAAGGGAGTTTGTTCCTCCTCCTGTGAGCAATCCTAAAATTGACAGAGGGCACAAAGAGATCTGCATTTTTACACGGGTGTAGAGCTGTAGTATACAGTGTGGGCTGGAGAAGGGCCGCCAGGCCGTAAGACATGGGGACAGCTTGACTAAAAGGAAAGTAATCCCAGTCTGAAAGATAATTAAGAAAGAAGCATAACTTGGCTTTAAAAAAATGAAAACAGGTACTTAAACCAATACAGCCGAGTATGGGAATATTCACAGCAGCACTATTCACAACAGCCAAAAGATAGAACCAGCTCAAATGTCTGTCAACCAATGAACAATAAACAAAACGTGCTGTATCCATACAATGCACCACCAGCGACCCACAGGAAAGGGATGACCTATTAATACCTGCTACGACATGGGTGAACCTCAAAAATACACTGAGTGACAAAGCCAGACACAAAAGGCTCCAAATTGTAGGATTTCATGTACATGAAATGCCCTGAACAGGCAAATCCATAGAGACGGAAAGCAGACCGGTGGTTGCTAGGGGACGAGAGGAGGAGGATACTAGGTTTCCTTCTGGATGACGAAAATGTCTTGAATGAGACGGATGTGATGGTTGCACAACACTGTGAATGTAGTAAATGCCATCGGATGACACACTTTCAAGTGAACTCTGCAATGGTTACTTTTTTGGTATGTGAATTTTACATCAATAATAAAGAAAGTGAGGGCACCTGGGTGGCTCAGTCGGTTGAGGGTCCAACTTCGGCTCAGGTCATGATCTTGTGGTTCATGAGTTCGAGCCCCACATCGGGCTCACTGTTATCAGTGCAGAGCTCACTTTGGATCCTCTGTCCCCCTCCCTCTCTGCCCTTCCCCTGCTCTCTCTCTCTCTCTCTCTCTCTCTCTCTCTCTCTCAAAAATAAATAACACATTTAAAACAATACTAAAGAAAGTGACTTGGACAATGAATTGGATGTTGAAAGTAAAGCAGAGGAACCACTCTGTTCATTCAACACACACCAGGCGCTACACCAGGCTACAGCTGTGCCTGCGGGCTGTCCCTCAGGAACCCTCCATCAGGGTGTCAGTTCCACCCCTAGGGAGGCCACCTCTGCACAGGGACAATCCAGTGTTTCACCACATGGTCACTGAGCACCTGGAAGAGGAGAACACCACCCAGTAATTCCTGGAATAGAGGCTCTCTGAAGCTCAAAAAAGACATTTTTAGGGCAAATAAAATAAATACTTTGTCCCAAATTAGGCACTAAACTTGTGAGTAATGATTGAAACTAATTATTCCAAGTGGAAAGCAGGTCTGAAAATAGCAATGAGTTTTGGAGGATTTTGCAGCTATTTTAGGAGAGTGTAGGAAAGCTGCAGGCAGAGTGAAGGACCCCAAGTCAGAGCAGAAACACCGTGATGGCCATGCCAGGGTTTGCCCTGAATATGCCTCTCCATAGATTCTAACATTTTTACCTGGCTCAAGAAACATGCCAAGGACGAAGGATGAAACAGAGTTTCATTTGTCACTTCCTAATGAAATGCTGAACTGAAATTTTGCTGTGAAATGTCAACCATATATGTTATGATGTTTTACTTGTAAGCAAAAAGGCACCTGACCCAAGCTTGTAAGGTGACAGTAACATTTCCTAAGACAAACCATGTTGGTTTAGCCTACCGGAGCTCTTCCCTTTCTAGAATTTTCTTCCGTCTTAGATATTTTCAGGTGACAGGCTCAAAGAATGGGTAAGATGGGTACCAATTGGGGAAACAGTGTTTCTAAACCCCCCCCCCAAAAATCCATCCCACAGTACAATGTATTAATAAGAGTTTTTAAAAAAAATCTTTAATGTTTATTTATTTTTGAGAGAGAGAGACAGACCATGAGCAGGTGAGGGGCAGAGAGAGGGAGACACAGAATCCAAAGCAGGCTCCAGGCTCTGAGCCGTCAGCACAGAGCCCAACATGGGGCTCAAACTCACGGACTGTGAGATCATGACCCGAGCTGAAGTCAGACGCTTAACCGACTGAGCCACCCAGGCGAGTATTTTTACTTCTGAGGTTTCAGATATGACAACAGAAAGGGTTGGGGACACAGAAAAGGAAGATGGGAGGAGAGGAAAAGCCGAGACAAGAGGGTAGGTACTTACATTCAAAGAAAATAATCCAAAGAGAAGCAGAACAAAGCCAATGGTTTACATTAGCTCCCATCCCTACCCTCCTATGAGAACACCCACTTTTTTTTCAGCCCCAGAGATAGATTTTCTCAGTCCATAAACACTGAAGACTCATTCACTCTTAGACTCACTCTAGGCTGCAGAGCGCCCAGCACTTTCCTGTGTGTTCCTGTGAAGCATCCAGAGTTATTTAGGAACCGTTACATTAAACACAAAATTAGTTCTTATGGACCCCCAGGGAAATCGTTCTGGTTGCCATTTTTCTTACAGAATGCCAGCCTTCAGCTATTCTAAATGGTGTTTATGCAGCCTGCCGTCCTTAGCAGCCATAATCATAAAAAATAAAGACTTCAAAGCCGTGGGTGAAAGTATTACTGATTCATGACTTATTTTATTTTGATTTGCATTATGCCAAATCCTACGCTTTAAAGCCTTCATATTTCCTAAATTATTTCAGGGCAAACCACACAGATTTGATTGTTCTTTTCCGTGTGGGCAGCAAGGGATGGAGAGACCTGTGATTTTTTCACTCCCAGGCACGTGATGACAGCAAGAACTATATAGGTGGCAGTTCATGAAAGAGCATTCTCATTTTGGAGAATGTCCTGAGACTCATCACTTCTCAGTTTTCTGTGCTAATGGGAGAAATGGAAAGCCAAATCCCCAAACTATCTTTTAGTCAACCTCCCTTCCCATTACATTTTTGGCCAGAGGCACTTAAAAATAGCCTAACTGCCGGAGGTTAGTTTCACAGGCTCTAGAGCTCCTTTCAAACTACTGGGAGTGAGTAGAGTACAAGCAAACGGGGCACTGCGAAGCGTTACAAAAATCAAGTTGCACACCTGGCAAGGGCCGTGTCCTGGATGCCAGAACAGTGTTCTGCAGGGCACAAAGAGAAGTCCACGGTAATGAGTCGTAACCACAACAGCGCTTGGTACTAGACAGCTCACCACGGGGCAAACGCTACCACTGGCTCGGACCCACGCCATGGTTCGAGAAATGGGGAATGTGGGGCTGGAGGGATTAGGATCACCCAGAGGGCAAGGGGCTGAGCCAGGACCCAAATCCATGTCTATCTGACCCCATTGTGCCCTTCAGCTTCCTGCTGTGGCAAGTACAAGGTGAGGAGTCACATGATCCATCTTGTGTTTTAGAAGGGTTACCTGGTAAGCTTACAAATGAGGAACTGAAACAAAATTAAATTACAGAGACCAAATCATCCTTTTATATGTTTTTTCAAAAGTGGTGTTTTTTTGTTGTTTTGTTTTGTTTTGTTTTGAGAGAGAGAGAGAGAGAGAAAGCATGAGCAGGGAGCAGGGGAGGGACAGAGAGAGAAGGAGGGACGGAGAGAGGGAGGAAGGGAGGGGAGAGAGAGACAGAGAGAGAGAGAGAGAGAGAGAGAGAGACAGAGAGAGAATCCCAAGCAGGCTCTGCACTGTCAGCGTGGAGCCCGATGCAGGGCTTGATCTCACGAACCGTGAAATCATAAACTGAGCCTACATCAAGAGTCGGATGCTTAACTGACTGAGCCACCCAGGAGCCCCCTTTTACGTATTTTAATTTTTCTTTCTGCTTCCAAGCTTCCTAGAAATCTCACTTTTCTAGCTATGGCATAAATACTGATCAACTGACTTGAACTTTATTCAGGCAGAAGCTATGCAAGTGCATGCACACACACATGTTGCGTTTTTTCATAAATAAAAGCAAATTAAGTGCTGTTACTAAATAAATTAAGTACCAAAAACAACATTAAAAAAATGTCCCGGCCACATCCTGAAATGAAGCCTAAAAATACATGTTACTTCTTCCCCTCTCATTTTCAAATATAGCCACACAAATGAAGTGCACGGCAAGGATGTCTGGTAAGGACAAATAAAATGAACAATCGATATGTAGCAATTTTTTCTTCACCTAGAGGTTTCAGCCAGGTGGACAGAAGAAGGGAAGACAAATCTTGCCTGATACAGAAGATTTGCAGTAATACAGTCACAATTTTGTAATCAACATGGGGAAAGGCTTTAATCTCCCTCCACTGCTCCCACCCGCCTCTCCAGAGCTGGCGCAAATGCTGAAAATTCAGGCAAAAAAACAGAACTTGTCACTTTCCCTTCCAAGTTCAGCTCTTTGGCTTGTAAATTCTGGGGATCTTGCTTTAGTCCTGGGTACTTCTGATTCCTGTGGATCCCCAGGGCTGGACACATCAGGAAGATGCTCGGTGTCTCAATAATGACACTACAGAGCCACTTAAAAAAATCTCTTGACTGGCTAGTGGTGTAGGAAGCCACTAACAGATAACTAGGAAAGCAGGTAATTTTAGAATGATGCATATATGGGGAGCTACTTTGTTTTCTCTGGCTGCCTTCTTTGAACCTAGTTAATTCTGTCTGTGAAAACGGGTCTGCATTTCATGGACCAGAGTTAGGTAGGACAGGCTGGGGGCGAGGCAAGGAGTGTAGGACAGCAGAGTCAGAATGCAGAGGAGGAACCAAGTCTAGGATCTAGAAAGAGGTCTGGGATTGTGTTCACAAGGGATGTCAGTACACTTTTCTGAAATTCTACCAAGATAGATCAAAGTCTCTGAAAGCAGGTTGGATGCTTTCCCAGAAGTTTGGAATCTTGTTAAGGCCCAAGCTCACCATTTCAGTGCCTCCTGAAGGTTAATAAAAAAAAATATTTTATCAGCTGTAGGAATTACTCTTTCTAAATGGGTAGTTAACAACCTGATAGATTTCTCCACTGAATTAATTCAAGCCTTAGTGACCAGCTCAATCAGGACAATTTTACCTGCTGAGAACACGAGAATAAATGTTTTTAGCGACAGAGCAAAACAGTTTTACCTGCCTGCCCTTCTGTTCCATTTTAAATGACAAACTAACTTAACTTTGCCTCTGTTTCATTTTAAATGACAAACTAACCCTAACTTTACTAAGTACATAGTCATGCTCTTAAGAAATGAATGAATGAATCATTCGTGAAAAGTCTCAGAATTCTCTAAAGAAGTGAATTGAAAGTTCTCTCAGTACCAACTCATTGTTAGCATTTCCTGATAACAGAAGCATTTGAGGGTGGACTAAATAAGACAGGAAATTGCATGTAACTCCTGTCACATGGCTAAGTCAATGTTTGTACAAGGTGGTGGCTACATGCAACGATTTTGAAGGGAGTGCAGTGAGTTGAGCACATTTTCTCTCTATTGAAAAGAAAATAGGGGGGCGCCTGGGTGGCTCGGTCGGTTGAGCATCTGGCTTTAGCTCAGGTCATGATCTCACAGTCTGTGGGTTCGAGCCCCACGTCAGGCTCTGTGCTGACAGCTCAGAGTCTGGAGCCTGTTTCCAATCCTGTGTCTCCCTCTCTCTCTGCCCCTCCCCCACTCTCACTTTGTCTCACTCTGTCTCTCAAAAATAAATAAATATTTTAAAAAATTTAAAAATAAATAAATAAATAAATAAATAAAAAAGAAAAGAAAATGGAGTCAAGAGACCAACAAGATCAGAGGGGAAAATGCTTAGGATATACTGAAGGACAAACAGAGCCTTTCAAGTACTGAAAAAAATCCCAGGGCAAGCCTCTTCCCCTCTTCCCAGCCAACAGATGGTCTAGGACAGCAGTTTTTAAACATTTTTGACCATGAGCCATAGCAATAAATACATTTTTATATGGCAATCTGGTATATTCTATTTGTCTGCCTGCCAACTGTGTATGTATGCATGGAAGTATGTATGTATCCATGTATCTATCCATCTATCCATTCATCCATCCATCCACCCACTCACCCCTCCACACATTTGTATATGCATGTAAGATAATGATGCCAAATAGTAATGTGAACCCACAGGAACAAATGAAGAAAACTGGAAATAGTAAATAATAAGGTTAATGGAGCTACTGCTATAAATAGATACTTGTTCTCCTTTCTTCTCTCATCTTCTTTAAAAGACATAATAGTATATAAAGTAATGACTATAATAATGTCTAGTTGGTCTGTAGCATAGTAGTTAGATGTAACATGTGTAGTAGCAACAGCTCCCAAAGGGGGAAGAGGGAATTCAGCTATATAGAAATAAGGTTTTATCTCTCACTGAAATTAAGTTAGTACAAATCTGAAATAAGTTAGTATAAATCTAATAAATTAAGATTTATATGGCAAATTCAACAGCAACTACTAAGAAAATAACTCAGAAAGCATAGTGAAAAAAATCATTATGGAAATTAAAATGCTACCGTAGAAAGTATGCACTTAATGCAAACAAAAGCAGTGAAAGAGGGAAAAAAGGAACAAAAAGACATAAGATATAGAAAACAAAAAGTAAAATGGGAGCTGTAAATGTGACTGTATCAATAATAACATTAAATGTGAATGGATTAAATAACCCAATCAAAAGGCAGAGACTATCAAATTGGGTAAAAAAAAACAATATCAAACTTATCCTGGGTACAGGAGATACAGATAAGATTCAAAGATATGAGTAGGTTGAAAGTAAAAAGACAGAAAAAGATACATGATGCAAACAGCAACCATAAGGAAGCTGGAGTGGCTAAACTAATATTAGAAAAATAGACTTTAAAATGAAGGCTGTTACAAGAGATAAAGAGGGACATTTTATATTAACGAAAGGATTATTCAATCAGAAAGACATAACCATTATAAATATATATGAAACAAATAAAAAAAAATCCCAAATACATGAGACAAAAACTGACAGAATTGAAGGAAGGAACAATAGTTGGGAACTTCAATACTCCACTTTCAGTAATGGTTAGAACAATTAAACATAAGATCAACAGAAAATAAAAGACTTAGGCAATAATATCAACCAAACAGACCTATAAACATTTACAGAACACTCAGCCAAACAACCCCAGATACACATTCTTCTCAAGTATACATAGAACATTCTCCAGAAGAGAACACATTCTAGGCCATAAAACAAGCTTTGATGCATTTGAAATGACTGAAGTCAGGCTCAGTCAGTTAAGTGGCCAACTCTTGATTTCAACTTAGGTCATGGTCTCAGGGTACATGGGTTCAAGCCCTGCATTAAGAGTCTCTCTCTCTCTCCCTCTCTCTCTCCCTCCCCACTTGTGCTCATGCCCTCTGTCTCAAAATAAATAAACATCTAAAAAAAGGAAAGAAAAAACAAAAGGACTGACGTCAAGTAAAGCATGTTCTCTGACTGCAGTGGAATGGAATAAAATTAGAAGTCAACAGCAGAAAGAATTTTGGGAAATCCACAAATAAATGGAAATTAAACAACACACTTGTAAATTACCGTGGAAAGAAAGAAGAAATCACAAGGGAAACTAAAAACTCTGAGATTAATAAAAATAAAGATGCAGCATACCCAAACTTATGGGAGTAATCTAAAACATCACTTAGAAGAAAAATTTATAGCTGTAGATGTTTATATCAGTAAGGAAGAAAGGTCTGAAATCAATAACTTAAGCTTCTACTTGCAGACACGGGCTGGTGGGGATGGGGGGGAAGAAAATCAAACCCAAAGCAAGGAGAAGGAAAGAAATAAGAAAGATCAGAGCAGAAATGAATGAAAGAGAAGATAAAACATAATGGAGCAAATTAAAAACTCAAAAATTCTTTGAAAAGCACAACAAAAAAATGAGAAACCTTTAGGTAGACTGACAAAGGGGGAAAAAAAAAAGAGAGAAGACTCGTGATTTCCTGCCTGAACTCTAGCTGCTCACACAGACTGGGCAATGCGATCAGGGGGAAAAGCTAAACAGATGTGGATCTCGCCCAGCGCTGGTTTCTTATTTCCAGGGTTGACTGCTCTCTAGTTTCTGCCTGCTTTTGGTAGCTCTTAGTGCTTTCAAATAGTTGTTTGCATTTTACCCAGAGTTTATAATTGTTATTTGAGGGAAGTTTATACTGCTATAAGCTGCACTGCCATTTCCAGAACTGGAGACTCCAGATACCCTCTTGAAGAGGAAAGAGGGCATCTCAAGCAAAGAGCTAGCACAGGAAAAATATTAACATGGACACGCTATGTTTAAATCATGGGCTGGATAAGTGCACAAGACCAGCCCATTTATAAGCCACTAGAAGAGGTCAGCAAAAGGCTCTCTACTTAATAATACAATTCTAAGCAAAACACGGAGAGTGGTGATTTTTCAAGGCCCTCTTCACTTTGAAGCCTGAACGAAATCATCTTTCTGCTTTTGTTATAGGCCTCGTGTTGGCCTCTGCCTGAGCTTGAGATCCAAACAGACATGCTAAGATTTCTCCTCTTTTCCTCTATAAATATATAATCAATTAGGAGACTAAGAAATAATGAACTTAGAGTATGAAGCCAAAGTAACGGAACCACCCAGAAGAACAGCCCCAGGGACAACCGTGGGTAGAAGGCAATAGTGGGTTCAGACGCACCTAGATAAGACAAGCTTCTGATACAATCTCTTTCCTTTTCCCACTACCAAATTCCTAGCGTTGTATCTAAATGGCTTCAAAATGCTACGAAATGTTTGTTAACATAAAACCATCATGCATTCATTATAAAAACAGAACTGTTGTACAGAAATTACTAAAAATGGGTAAGTGCCTATAAAATTCTTAAGTTCTATATCAAACCAGTTCATAGTTTTGTTTTTTTTTTTTTAAGAAAAGCAAAAAAAAAAAAAAAAAAAAAGAAGAAGAAGAAGAAGAAGAAGAAGAAGGCTTACATAAAAATGCTTTGGCTTAGAAGCCGGCCAGGGTAAGCTATGATTTGTTAGATGAACTGGGCCAGAGGCCAGGTTCCTAAGGGTGCAGGAGAGATGGGGAAGTGTGAAGGCTGACCGTGGAGGGGGGAGAGTTTACATTCAAGAAAACTACCAGCACACGAAAGAAGAGAAATAGGACAGTAGCAAAGAGGAAAGTAGGACAAGTAGGGACACATTTCAGGTTTGGGGACCTGCTACCACAGATTGTTTAACCCCTCCCTTCCCACTGAGCACTGAACTGCCGTTCATTATTCGTAATTAGAAAGCATGATAGAACACGCTTGCTATTTTCTGTTTTTATGGATCATTTCCTTAAGAAACGCTTCCGCGAATGGGATCACTGGCACAGGGCAGGGGCATCTCAAAGGCTGACAAAATATGCTGCCCAAGAGCTTATGGAAGGACAGTGCCTCATCACCACCCTTCCCCAGCAATGAATGCCGACACTGGTTTTATTGGCACTTTCAACATCTTACAGCATTGCCTAAAATACTTTGCTAATGTACTAAATGTGAAAGAATCTCTTGTTTAATTTGCATATCTTTGATAGCTAATAAAGCTAAAGGGGATGTAAGAATCTTATTTGGGACTCTACATTTTGCTCACTCTATACAAAAGCTTTTCATAAAGACAGAAAGGTAGTGGGAGCCCCTAAACATACATGGTATCTTGTGATTCTAAAAAAAAAAAAGAGAAAATACATCTCTCTCTCTTTTTTAAATGAACTGTGAAGTCTGGCCCATAATTCACCAAGATGCTCCATTTTCTGGCAGCGAAGGTGCCTGGGGGGACCCCAGCCAACAGCCCTTTGCAGAACGGGGGTGGGGCCCAAGTGTGCAGTTGTTGAAGCAGAGCCGGTGAGGGGGTGGTTGTGGCAGCCGGGCAGTGGGCCTGAGCCAGACTCCACGCGGCGAACAGGGGCAGCCTGTGCTTCATTCACAGAGGCCTCCGTTTCTGCTTCCCGGCCCCTCAAGGAAGGTAAAAAGCTGCCTGCTGGAAGGGATTTGGCCAGAAACATGACTACCGTGAGTTTAATCATGCTTAGACACTGATATGGCTCAACCCACTTAAAAAAAAAAAAAAACAAACAAAAAAACAACTAACAGATACATGAATACAGACCATTCAAGATGGCATTCAGATTAAGCTCAGACTACATGAAGGACCAGGCAGGGGAGAAAAAATAAACCCAGGGAGCTGAAGAATCTCATTCTGATATTTTTAAATGAAGACAGAGGGCTATTTTTTAAAAGGTATTTTTAAGTAGACTTTACGTGAAGATTCTCGAAGCTATTCATGTTGACGCTGAGCCTAAATGAAGGGGGTGTCTGCTGCATGTTCTCTACTGCCTCCTCGGCAGGTCCTTGGACCCCCGCGGCCCTCACACGGCTGCGAGTTCCTCCACTCTTGGATGCTCCCCTGGTACTGTCCACATCTGGAGCCCTGAACCTCTAGCCGCCTCCTCCTTCAACCCCAGCCCACATTCTGTTTCCCCTGCTGGACCAAAGGGTCCTCGGGGGAGACAAACATTATATGCTTGTGTCTGTTTTACTACAAGTCATGCTGTTCAAAGACCTGAGTCTCAGCTCTCCCTCGTCTGGCCAGGGCCTGAGCCTGTGGGTCTGCTCCCACTCCTGCGATATGCAGAGATAGAAGCTTCCACAAAGTCTGCTAAAGCTAATGTCCAGATTAAAGGAGATCACGGGAGATAGGCAGTGGCTGGAAGGGAGCTCTGGAATGGAGTCCCATCCACTGGGGTCCACTCTTGGTTCTACAACACAACTGCTATGGGCCCTGGGCCAGGAGGACATTTCAGCTCCTTTGGTCTCCATGTCCTATCCGCAAAATGGCAGGGTAAGATTCCATGGTTTGAACAGTCTCCCTCAGCCCTGGCATTCTGAGATGTTTTATATGCCATTCGAATGCATTTACGAGTGCATTCGAAAGAAATGCATTTACGAGTGCATTCGTGCATTCGAAAGAAATGCAAAGAGAACTCTACCCTCTTTGGTATGCAGTGCAACTTAGGCACAATGTTAAGTACTCAATTGTTGCACAAACTAAATTAAGTGGAAGTCCAAATCACAGTAAAAAAACAAAACAAAAAAAAAAAAACCTCCAAAAGCATGGAATGGCAGAGCTAGAACTTATGTATGTACCTGTGTGTGTGTTCAGAAAACACCAGCACCGGTTATAGATCTAAGCATTTAGCATCCTTAGGTCACAGACACGCATTGATGTGACTGTTATTTACATCCTTTTTCTTTCTGAGAATTCCCGGGAAGCTACTAACTTCCAATTCCAATGTCGCCCACCCCTAGGGTTCAGCTGCAAAAGTCCCTGACCACCACGTGCAAATATCAAGTTAAAGTTTTCTGCATTCAGGCTTGCTAGTGAAATGCATGCGCTTCATCTCGTATGTAAGGTACCAAAAGAGGTCCAGGGGATCATCCACAGCACCTGTAAGAAAACTAGACTCAGAGTCGGGCTGCAAAGCTGAAATTCTATGAAAAATATCCAGCAGCAGGCATGAAGACCAGCAGGCATTTTGTCCTGGTCAATCTGGCAAACAAGGAGAGGGCAGGGGTGGGAACTCCTTTTTTTAACAACCTCTAATGCCATCAGCTCAATCTCAAGTTGGGCTTCTCCAAAAAGGAGGAGAAAGAGGTATCAGTGATGATGATGATGATCACAAAGACGACGACACCAGGGATGACATCAGTAGCAGGGACAGCATTAGCTACCATTGCTCTGGTGCTTACTCCATACAAAATCTCTTTTAACTCATATACTGTCTTGTTTAATTCTCATAAAAAAATCCAAGTGAGGTAGGTATTACTGTGATCTCCACTCACGTTAAAAAAGAAACTAAGTCTGATCAATAACTTGCCCAAGAGATCTCCTAGCTGGTAAACATCAGAGCTGGGTTCAACCTCAGTCTATGGACCCTTGGAACCAGGGTTCCAGGAGACACAGCACGGACTCAGTCAGCTTGTGATTAATGGCTGAGTCATGGCCTGTAGAGGCTGGGGTGGGGATAACACGGGCAATGGTCATGAGCTGGGTGGCCTGAGCCTCACACAGGCAGCTTTTCAGGCAGACTTGGATCCTGGGTTGGGTCGGCCGGTGCTCTGCCCTCTGGCCCGTCCAGTAAGAGGGTGACTCCAGCTGGAGCAAACGGCCAAGCTATTGTTTGCAACTTTGCAGGAAGGTATTTGAAAGGGTCATTGAAAAATGATCTACTAAATCAAGCTGTACCAATATTTTTATTTCCTTTCATGCAATGCCACATTGAAAGGCATTAGATGGGCCTGTTTATAGAGCCTGGGAAACAAATCTGTGTGCCTTAAGTTCAGAAAAACAAAAGCATCTCACACTTAAAGCAAAGAGAACACAGAGAACGGGATTGTGTGCATCCTTCTCAGAGCAAGTCCTTGCTCTTGGCACCTGATAGATGCTTGATGACAAAGCCCATCTAAATCCAAAACATTTATCAGAGAAATGTCACATGTCCTGACATTTATGCAAATTAAATAATCTTCCCATGGTTCCAAGGCTTTTTAAGACAAAAAATTGGTAGAGAAACTTAGCTTATTAATTGTATGGCTTATAGATTTTTTTAAGTTTATTTTTAAGTTTTAAATTTATTTATTTAATCTTGAGAGAGACAGAGACAGTGTGAGCAGGGGAGGGGCAGAGAAAGAGGGAGAGAGATCCCAAGCAGGCTCTGCACTGTCAGCACAGAGCCTGATACAGGGCTTGAACACATGAAACTGTGAGATCACGGCCTGAGCTGAAACCAAGAGTCAGACGCTTAACCAACTGAGCCACCCAAGTGCCCCAATAGCTTATTTTCTAAATAAATGACAAATGACTGTCACTTGTCCAGGAAATGGCTTAATGTAGTATCTTTAGAGAAGAGAAATTGAGAGACCTTATCCTCCCCGGGGTCCCCAACCTCCACCCCAATCTACTGCACTTAAGACAGATAATGTTAGAAGAAGCAAAACCTAGAAGCCTATTGATCTGTGTGCAAGGGTCACTGGGCATGAACTCACCATCACTTCTCCCCAGAAAGTGTGTTTTAATGGTGAGTAGGGCACATGAAACATAGAGGCCCCGAAACCCACTAGGAAATAGAGAAAATACTAGAAAACAGGGTATGAGAAAAAGAATTTCCCCTCTTCACAATGGGATCAGGGATCAACTGAGAAAATAAAACCCAAGGTTTTTAGGGTGGGAATGAACCAGAGAGATCAGTTTTATGTAAAGAAAGGGGATCCAAAGAAGGTCCTCTGCCAGGTCCAACAGCCAAACAGGGGCGAGGCTGGGAGGGGACCTCAGCTCTCCCATAAGAGAGCCTCCCCTGAGCTGGCCCTGTGTGCTGCAGAAGCCAGGAAAGCCTTGGCACTTTTACGACAGACAGGCTTTCTACCTGAAACCAGGGGAAGTAGAAGTCAGGCAAATTTGAAGCTAAAATACAGAGACCATAATGCACTATTCGGGAGAAAAAGCACTTGAAATCTTACTGGCTAGGACACTCCAAAACACTGCTGCTTCTCTTCTGCCTTTTATATTATGTTTTACATAATATGATTATTTTACTGGTCATATTGAACCTGCAAGTACCTGTGAGGGAAATGACCCCTCAATAGCTTATATCTTACAAGAGAAAGGCATTCAGGTAACGGGTTCCCATTCTTGGGACTGTGCCTGGAGGTGACTAGTTCCACCATGGCAGGATCTCAGGAGTCCAGTAATCGCAAACCCCAAAAGCAGATTGCCACCGGAAGCCCAGCGGTGAAGATAGTCGAAGAGGTTTGAAGTTTGTAGGATGTGTCTCACTGAGGCCTTTCTGGCTCTACCTATTAAATTAAATAAGACAGGGCGCCTGGGTGGCTCAGTCGGTTAAGCATCTGACCTCAGCTCAGGTCATGATCCCACAATTTGTGGGCTCGAGCCCCACGTCGGGCTCTGTGCTGACAGCTCAGAGCCTGGAGCCTGCTTCCGATTCTGTGTCCCCTTCTCTCTCTACTCCTCCCCCACTCTCTCTCTCTCTCTCAAAAAATAAACACTTAAAAAAATAAAAATAAATAAATTAAGACTATTTTCTAAATGAAAGGAAGAAGCAGGAAAACTAAAGATAAAAACTGGGTTCTTACAAATAGAATGATGTTTAATTCTCTTTTGGTGTAAAAAGAAAAAAACAGAGCTTAATTGGCCACAGAAGCAAAAGTCTGACACCTCAGAAGTTCTCTATTAAGATGGGCTAGTCAATAGCAGAGATGGTGACAATGAATGATTCTCCCCAGGACAACTTCTTGGACTTCAGTGTGCACAACTCAATGGGTCTTGTTCGAATGCAGACTGATTCTGGGGGCGCCTGGGTGGCTCAGTGAAGTGTCTGACTCTTGATTTCAGCTCGGATCATGGTACCATAGTTGTGAGATCTAGCCCCATGTCGGGCTCCACACTGATAGCCCAGAAACTGCTTGGGATTCTCTCTCTTCTCTCTCTGCCCCTCCCCCCTGTTCACGCGCTCTCTCTCTCTTTCTCTCTCTCTCTCTCTCTCTCTCTCTCTCAAAAGAAATAAACACTAAAAAAAAAAAAGAATGCAGACTGATTCCGGTGTCTGGGTAGAGACTGAGATTCTGCCTTTCTAATAAGCTTCAGACGCTGCTGATCTACAGATCACACTTGGAGTAGCAAAGCTCTCCCGCTTACTAAGAACTCTTCTTGGTGGTTCTTTAACTTATCCAGGTGGATGAGAATCCATATGTCACAAGGCTCTTTGGGAACGTAACTTATTCCAGCATATGAACTGGGCCAATCTTGCTGCAGAAAATGGTACCATGGCAGGTAATATACCATGTGTCACTCAAAATGCCACTGACTACCAAGCTCGTGTCAACTGGTTGTTTCTGGACTTGCCTCAAAATGTTTCCTACTTGGGGGTACCTGGGTGGCTCAGTCAGTTAAACGTGCCACTTTGGCTCAGATCACGATCTCATAGTTCGTGGGCTCGAGCCCTGCGTCGGGCTCTGTGCTGACAGCTCAGAGCCCGGAGCCTGCTTCAGATTCTGTCTCCTTCTCTCTGCCCTCCTCGGCTGGCACTCTGGCTCTCTCTCTCTCAAAAATAAGTAAACTTACAATGTTTCTTTCCTACTTGTCTGGCACATAGAAAGCTCAACAGAGGCCCGTAGTATAAATGGATGAATGAACAAATGAACAATGGAAAGAAGGAAGGAAGAGGACACTAAGTGAACTTGGCTCCCACCCTGCCTCTGTGCATATTTGGACCATCTTGTAAATCTTTCTACCTGTCATGTATGGAGATAGGGGAACAATTCAAAACCATCATCAGCCTTGGTGAGAAACGGGAAGGAGGAGGAGATGGGGAAATAATGCGTGTAGCCAGTAACTTATGGGGATCACTGAGCCCCGGGCACAGAGTTAAGTCCTTCACATTGACGTAACTTCATCTTCTCAAAACCTCTGTGAACTGGGGATTATAAAGATTTCCACGTTACAGACTGAGAAACTGAAGCACAAGAGGGTTACTAACCCAAGACACCCCAGTGAGGAAGGAGCAGGCAGGCTCTGGGCCCAGGCTGCTTGAGCTGCACATTATACACCCCTCTTCACAGCAGCCTCAACACTTAACCCTCAGGGCAGCACTGCTACCCCCCACAGCAAGCCCTGACCTCCTTCTCTGCTATATTCCACAAGCAGTTAGCACCTCAAATTGGCTTGCCCGTGCGGCTTCTCCAAACTGAATATTAACACAGCATTAAAGACCTAATCGTTGCCTGTGTTTTTATTATACTGATACACCTTAGCACATGGACTCCACATGTTTATGAGCTTTGTTGGATGGTTTCTGCAGTTTCCCTAATTGAAGAGCAAAACAAACAAACAAACAAACAAACAAACAAAAAACTGTAGAGAATACTGAGAAGAAAAACTGTTTTTGGAGAGCGCACTTTTACAAGGTTTCAAGAACATACAAAGAATCTTCATATACTCCTTCACCCGGAAGGGCCACCCGCCTGCACTCTGCCCCATTTGCTTTATCATTTATGCTTGCTCTTTCTCCCTCTGGCTCACATATGCACACATAGATCTCCACTATTTTGTTCTGAATCATTGGAGAATAAGTTATAAACAGCACGCCCCTTGATTCGGAAATACCCCAGTGTATAATTCCTAAGAATAAGTCCATTCTCTTACACGTACTAGTCATCAACTCCGGGAAAAGTTCACGTTGATCTAATACTTTAATCTAATCTACAATCCACATCCAACATTGTCATTTGGCCCAAGGATGCCTTTTAGAGCTGAACCTCATACGTTTTAATGGCTGGATGTCTATTAAGAATTAATACAAGTAATTAAGAATTAATATGAGTCGAGTGCTTTGGCATTTAGAAAGCCCTTCCACGACACCAACTCATTTGGTTCTCGTGGTGCCTCTCTGAGGTCAGGCAGGCAGCATTATCCCTGTGATGAAAATGAGGCTGAAGGAATGTTACATTCAGAGCCAGAGCTCAGCATCCCCTCCCCTCACATCACTGCTTGGTGCTTAAACACTTTGTTTTCATGCCAACCAGCAGACTGACCGCCAATCCAAACATTTAAAATTCTATAAATACAATAATATTGCTTCACTGTTTATATCTCTAACCACTTTCTTTTATGTTAACATTATAGATTCTAATTACTGCCCACAGCTCCATACTGAGGAAGAGTCTGAGGTGCCCCAGGAGAGCAGCTTGGTATGAGTTGGGAGGCCCATGGGCTGGCTCTTGGCCTTGCCCAGTCTGTTTTCCAGAGCCTGCACCACCATGTGCATAGAACTTGAACTCATAACTGGCAAAGGATCCCCAGATGTGTGCTTGGCTTGATCACAGAAAGCTGAGACACTGGATATCTCTTCCAGAACACAGTGAAACCTAAGTTTCAGGTGGGGAGGGAATTTGCTAATCTTCACAAACAGCCTAGAAAGATCAAACTCATGAACTTGCCTGCCGAACAGAAGCACTGATTTCGGAAATGGAACCAAGAGGTTCAAATCTTTACTCTGCCACTTAGCTAATTTTCCTTGGGCAAGTTACCTAACTTCGCTGGGCCTCCATTCTACCATCCGTAAGCCCAGATGGCAACAGCCACAAGCAGAAATGATGTGCGGTGGCCAGCAGGGAGTCTGGCCCATCGCACGGTGTTAAGAGGAACAGAAAGCCTGCATGGCGAGTCCCTGCTGTCACACAACCCTGAAGGAGCCTTGCAAGGCTGAGTTTGTAACAGGATGTGAGCAATGTGGGGAGTTTTGGTGAAAATTCTGCATGGTTCTCTGACTGTTAAGAACACAAACTAACAGAGCCACTCTGCAGTAAGTGCTGTCTCTGGTGACAGGAAGCTGAATTCTTCCTGCGTGTGGCACTCTGCTCTAAGTTTGTGAACGTGGGGTAGAAAGAACAAAGTATTTACCTTTTCCAGGGCCTCTCTGTCAAGTAGTTCCTGCACAGCTAGAAGCTTGATGCTGCAAGAAAAAATGGAAACCACACTTGAGAACAAATCATTTGACGTCACCAAGCATCAGCCAAGTCCCGAGAACAAAAGTTTGACGTGTCAGCCTGCATTTCTGCTTAGTCCCATCTAAAATCAACCTCTGCTTTGAATTGAAATAACCAATTCAGAACTATTAAAAATATTTCTAAATTGTACAGCTGATTTCATCATATGATCCAGAAATTTCACTTCTGGGCACATACCCAAAAGAGTTGAAAATAGGAACTGGAACAGATACTTGCACACCCATGTTCATAGAGGCATTAGTCACAACAGCCAAAAGGTAGAAACAACTGAAATGTCCATCAATGGATGCATGGATAAACAAATATGGTATATACATGCAATAGGATTATTTCTTTTTAATGTTTATTCTATTTCTAAGAGCAAATGTGAGCAGGGGAGGGGCAGAAAGATCCGAAGTAGGCTCTGAGCTGACAGCAGTGAGCCTGATGTGGGGCTCAAACTCATGAACTTTGAGATCGTGACCTAAGCCGAAGTCAGACGCTCAACTGACTGAGTCACCCAGGTGACCCTGCATGCAATGGAATTATTATTCAGCCTTAAAAAGAAGGAAATTCTGGCCTATGCTATAACATAGCAGTTGCCCGTGTTTATGATTAGTTGCCCATGTTTAGAATTAGTCTTCCCTCGATGTCCTTTTGATGATAACAAGCCAACAGCTAAATTCACTGCTTATAAACATGGACGGCTCAGCTGCTCATCTGTTTACCACACAGTGATCAAGCCCTACAGTATGTGGGTGGCCGAGGGTACCCAGAACTGGGACATGGTCCCAGCCCAGGAGGACCTCACAGCCTCTTGGAGGCCACAGTCAGACCACAGTCAGAATACAATGTGCAGGGTACCAAGTAGACAGGCCAAGATGCAGAGAGAAGCCTGGCCCTGGCAGAGAACAAGGAAGGCTTCCTGGAGGAGGGTCTGGCTAGCCTTGACCTGGGAGAAAGGCGACCCACAGAGGGACAGCAGAGGCAAAGGCACCAAGCATAGAGTAGGGGTGTGGAGTGTACACAACCCGCCCGTTTCCAGTTTAGGGGCCAGAACTGTAGCCAGCAACTCAGATGAGAGAATTCAGAAGTGGATGCAGGATTTACAGGGAAGATATCTTTCCCTCATGGCATGCTGCTTTTGACATGTCTATGGACACATGGAAGGACTCATCAGTACATGGACTCATCAGTACATGGAAGGAAGCATGAGAGCTCACTGAGATTGTTCAGGGAGTGGGCCAGCTTCTGATGGTACATGACGCTCCCTCCCCACTGAGCTCATCTGTTTATGGCCACTGGCCACTGTGTTCTCTACCTCCAGCCAACCTGCACGGGTTCTCCGGAGTAGAAATGTCCCCACTGCCCACCTGTACCAGGAGCCTCCCTCCAAGGGGGTCATGCTCATGTCAAGATTCACCTTAATTTACAGAATTCTTTTTTAAAAAATTTTTTTAACATTTATTCATTTTTGAGAGACAGAGAAATAGAGAGTGCAAGTGGGGGATGGGGCAGAGAGCGAGGGAGACACAGAACCTGAAGCAGGCTCCAGGCTCTGAGCTGTCAGCACAGAGGCCTGATGTGGGGCTCAAACCCAGGAGCTGTGAGATCATGACCTGAGCTGAAGTCGGATGCTTAACTGACTGAGCCACCCAGGCTCCCCCAGAATTCTTTACAGTATCTCCATATGACTAAGCAAGCACATCCAACCAAATGCAATGGTTTACATAAAAGCAACTCCAAGAAGCACAATAAAAGTTTTAAAGCTTATAAGACACTATGACCACTGCTAACAATTTAGCAAATATAGGAGCTCAGAGGACTCTGGGCATTCCCTCTGCTCCAACCACGCTGACTCTCCTTCATCTCTTGGACATTAGTTTTGTTGTTTGTCTGGCTTGGGTCTTGCGCAAGATCTTTCCAACACTGACGCTGGCATATTGTGTCATTCCGGGCCAGATGTGAAGGCCACGTCCTCTAAGCAGCATTCTCTGGTGGACACCGAGGTCAAGCAGTGTCCCTGATGATCACATTTTATTTTCTTCAGTGCACTTCCTGATCTCTTAAAGCATTTATTTCTTGGGGTGCTCTTGCTTGTCTCTTTCCAAGCAGCATGGAAGCTCCTGGCACCTGGGGGCTCCAGGGTTTTCTCACTACTACATTTGCAATGTCTATCACTGGCACGTGGAAAGCACTCAAGGAACATTCACTGACCGACTAGCAGGGCCCAGTCGATATTACAGCTGACCCATTCCAGCTTGGATCTACTGGCCAGGCCTTAGTTTCTCCCTCTGAAACAGAATGCCTCAAACAAGATGACTATGTGTGTTTTCCCTTGGTGACAGGCACAACATTCCTGTACAAATGCCTGCCATTAATGGGACGTGCCTGGTGGCCGGTCAAAGTCACTGGCTACTCCTCAGCACATTCTGATTCCCAACACATGAATCTAAATTCCAGGCCACCAATTTGGATGGCGACTTACATGCTGGGTTAGGGATTTCCAGTTGCAGCTCAAGTTTCAGAAGCTTAAATTGCTTCTGAAATAAGCACTGGAAAATATTTCTACCAGAGGAAATTTTTCAGTGGTCTCTTGTTCCTGCCCTTATCCCTGGCTATGAAGTCTGACTCCAGATCAGATATCAGACATCCACCGAGTAGAGGAAAGGTTTAAACACTGTTAAGATCTTCAGCTCTCTTTTCCTCTCTGCTTGCAAAGATACTGCCCTCAAGCAACTGTAGAACATGAGCTGAAAATCAACAGTTTCAGGCTCTACAGGAAAATGAAATTAAAACAGGGGCGCCTGGGTGGTTCAGTCAGTTGAGTGTCCAACTCTTGATTTCAGCTCAGGTCGTAATCCCAGGGTCATGGGATCAAGTCCTGCATTGGGCTCTGCAATGAGTGTGGAGCCTGCTTAAGATTCTCTCTCTCTCCCTCTGCCCCTCCCCCGCCACTCTCGCTCAAAAAAAAAAAAAAAATCAATGGATTCTCACTTAAGTCAAAGCCTGAAGGATTCCTGTTCTCATTGCCTTCCTTTGCTCTTGAATGGGGGTGGCAAATATGTGGCATGCCTATCGCCCCTCCCCAACCCTCTCCACCTCTTTCCATAAACTCTGCCCCATTTAACTTAGACACAGGTTCAGGATCCTTCTCAACACTCCAGTGAGGCACAACCAATCTACTCAGGTTGGCACATGAGATTACACTGATTTAACATCTACTCTAAAACTAATACCAAAGGGTATTAACATATGGACGGGTCAGAAAAAAACAGGGGCATCCCCACACTACTAAAACGCAGTACTGTGAGATGAGATTGCTTTACGGGCAGGGGGAGAAAAGATGGAGAGAAGGTGAAAGGACACTCAAATCCATACGGCTTGAGTTTCAAAATGGAAAGAACACACGCTAGTAAGTGAATGCTACAGCAGCTTGTAACATGGGATTTCTTCAGGGAGCTGTGGGGCTTTTTTCCTCCTTAGCGCTGTAGTCTTTAAGAGTATATGAGATGCTTCCTGTTATATAACTATTCCTAATGTTTTTTCTTACTTTATTGGAAACTCTCCAAGTCTGGGGTATTTATTTCAGTATTTATGGTATCAGATTCTTCTAACACATCAGATAGTCCCTGGGATGAAATGTCACTCATACCAAGGAGCAACAAACCCTTTTACCAAATCCTCCAACTGGCATTTCTTAGCCTCATCTCTCAGTCTGTTTTTTTTGTTTTTTTTTTTAATTTTTCTTAATGTTGATTTATTTGGAAGGGGCAGAGAGAGGGAGACACAGAATCAGAAGCAGGCTCCAAGCTCCGAGCTGTCAGCACAGAGCCTGACACTGGGCTCTAACCCACGAATCCCAAGATCATGACCTGAGCTGAAGTCAGATGCTTAACTGACTGAGCCACCCAGGTGCCCCTCTCAGTCTGTTTTATTCCTCCCTCCCTCTCTCCCTTCTTCCTCCTCTCCCTCCTTCTGTCCTTTTGCTACTTCCATGAATGTATATTGAATACCTCCTATATTTCAGAAACTGCCAGGCACCATGGTGACAGAGATGAACACATACTGTCTCTGCCCTCAAAGAGGCTAGGATTCTGCTTGGGCATGTGCTGGGGAGATGTGTCCCTGAGACTCCCCTGCTTCTGTGGACCGGCAGAGCTGGACTAAAGAGGACATATCTGTTGGGCTGCCTGGGGCTTGGCCAGCATCCTCTGAAAACAGCAGGGCTCCCATCAGATGGAATGACATACAATTTCTTTTTCTGCACTCCATTGAGAACAGAGGTAAATAACAAATGCAGCTGGCAGTGGCGATTTACTTAGAAAAATGACAACTTTATGGACAAGTTCTGAAGTCTAAATGGACGACACTTAGACCTAGAATGCATGCAATTAATGTTGGTTTAACTAAGCTAGGAGGAGTAAGGTAATTGAGGGCAAGGTCTTATTCAGCTGGATAGAGCCTGGTACAGTGAGGTCTATCAAGGAACTAGAGGTGGCAATGGGGAAAGTGCCAGGTGACACCAAAAGCAGGGACGAAAAGCAGTAAAGTTAAAGAGACAGAAGCTGGAGGGCACCTCTGCAGTCTCGGGTGGCTTAGGACTGCAGAAAGAACCTTGATGGCCCCGAAAAGGCAGATAAGAGGCAGATAAGATAAAAGACAGATAGCTCTATGGGTGCTATAAAAACACTTAAAGGACAGCTCCCAACTATGCAGAAACTCATGCAGCCAGAACAGATTATAGCCTGAAGGGGCATCAGAATCAAGAATTCACTCCAGCTCCCTCTCTCTGAGGATTTTGGCACTGAGTTTCCACTGCATTTGTGAAGTGATACATGATAGTGCATGAGACACAGCAGCATTCGATAAATGCATAAAGGATGGATATATAATATGGTGGAACCATCCACCCACCACATGGATAAAATATTTAAGGGTTATGTATTATGCACCAGGCACTATTGGGCGCTGGGGATTCCGTGATGAGCAAGCACAGCATCTGCCTTCAAACTCCTGAGTGTAATGGAGGAACCAGGTATGTACCTCAGCCACGAGACGAGCACTCTCAAGGATGCCATAAGGCCCTTTGGAAGGGCATTACACAAAGCTGGCAGGTCCCTGGGAAGTGACTTCTAGACCAACGCCTACAGGCTTGCAAGGCTGAGAGGTCGAGTGGGAGGAAAAGCATGAGCCAAGGAACCGGGGGACAGAGTGAACATGGCCCACCGCCACCCCAAGACTGAACACAGACCAGGGAACACAGGGGCAGGGAGGGTGGGATAGACGCTGAAAGATGATTCTGCAGAAACAAGTGAGGCCAGGCCTGCTTAGAGGGTCTGTTAAGCCACATTAAGGAGTTGGGAGAGAGACAGAGCGCAAGCAGAGGAGGGGCAGAGGGAGAGAGAGAATTCCAAGCAGGCTCCATGCTCAGTGCAGAGCCCGACTTGGGCCTCAATCCCACCACTGTGAGATCACCACCTGAGCCAATATCAACAGTCAGTTGCTTAACTGACTGAGCCAACCAGGTGCCTCTGGACTGCACCTTGAGGGCAAGGAGTAGCTAGGGATGAGCTAGGGCAGTGGTGTTGTAGAGGGCCCAAGACACTCGAGATGCCCAATAAAGGTATAAAAATGGCTCTGGTGTGAATGACTTGGGGTCGGGTCAGGTCAGGGTGGGGGACAAGAGTGGAGGCAGTGAGACCTGAGCTCTGCACCCGGCATACCAGCCCAAATTGTCTCTGGGACAGGGAGCCAGACAAGTGAAGGAGGGGTTTCCGCTTGCGTCTTCAGCATCTGAATCTCCGTGACAGTAGAAAGGACACTGCAGGCAGCCTTCCAGCAAGGGACAGGGGTCCCAAGAGCAGAATCGGGAGAGGAGGTGGAATCGCAGCCAGTGGCCACAGGTAATGACGACTCACTATCCACATGTCCCCCCACAGGACATGGGAGCCACTTAGGAACAGAAACTATGTCAACCCAGTTGTCTGAATGCTTCTCCTTTTTCTTTGAAGGAAGGCTCCACACTAACTTCCCCTGAACAAAGTAAGGGAGAGCTCTCTCTTGGTCATCAAATTTTAGAAAGGCCATGGATGTTAGATGCAGACTTGTTTTCCCTGATGCTTTATTTTCTTCCACCATTAGCTCAGGGCTGGGCAAACACAGCAGACATCCGCCTCTGGATATTAGTGAGAACAGGCCGCAGGGAGAAGGCAGGCTCTCAGGGAAGGCACTGCTTTTCTCAGATATGTCCTCTTCAGCATCTCCTCCTGTCGCCGCCAAGCACCTGCTCGCCATCTCATCCTTCCTTTCCAAAGCCAGGCGCCGAACTAGAACATCAGCACCAGATCAATCTATGTGGTATTTAGCTTGGGTAGCTGTTCTTGGCAGGTCTGAAAAAAGTGGTCTGCCAAACGGTGGGCAGGAAACTTCTCTGATGACAGTCTCATGGTTTCTGTGCTATTTAGGTTTTCAACTGCTTGAATCAATTACAGTAATTTCTATTTCTTACAAATTTCTTAGAATATTGACCAAACCATTCAGATTTTCCGATTTTGAGCACAGAATGGTACTAACCATCACTCTTAACTTAAAAACAACCTCTGCTTCTGTGCTTATGTCCTCTTCCTGGTTCTTTAATGCATGGAAATATTTTTTCTCATTTAAAAAATTAGATTTGTGAGAAATCAGTCTACTTTGTTGGTCTTCTGGAAAAAATACCTCCAGGATTCATCAATCCTACCTTTTTTTTTCCTAATTAAGTAGGTCAACATTTACCTTCATTAATTCCTTTCTCCAAATGTCTACTGTTTTCTTTTGTTTCTCTATTTACCTTCTTGAGTGGGGTATTCATACTTATATTTCTTATATAAAAGCCATGAATTTTTCTCTATGTAAATATTCGTCTTTGTTTCAAATTTCATTATGTACCTTCCTTGTTACCTTCCACCAAATCTACAGTTGCAATTTGGTTCTCTTATTGGAGCCCACGGTTCTTTGGATTTTATTTTTCTATCTCTAAGTAATTGGGATTCAAATTTCATCATTTTGTATTCTCTATAATTCTACTGCACTGAAGTTAAAGGAAGCACCCTGTACATTTTCTGCTTTTTAAAATCTCTTGATAATTTTGCAGGGTCTATTTTATGATCCTTTTCTACTTCCTAGGTTTGAGTAGTTCTAGCACTTTTTTTTTTTTTTTTTTTTGGATCTCCCAGTGTGTACCTTTAAGTTTTCATATTAGTGTGGGGGATTAGGGAAGGGCTCTGCAGTCAGTCTCCCTGGTGTACAAGCTTAAGGAACTTTAAGAATAGTAAGTGGGAGGCAGGGAAGGGACCTGGCATCCACCCCTGTGACCTTGACCAGAGATGACACAGGAGAAGTATTTAGCACACTGCTTAGCTCAGGGTAAACTGCCATCAGTGGTGGATATTGGTACTAATATTGTTCAGAGCCTTTCTTTAGCTATTAATACTCCTCTAAAGATCAGAATAAAGAAAGAAACAGCTTTTTTGTGCTACCAACCCATTTCCAGACAAGCGCAACAAACCTTTATCTCCTGCTCTCCTTTTGATGTCATTTAACAATAGGCTACAGTTTACTTCTCAGACAAGGTCACTTTGTCATTGTTCCATTCTATAGCTCTTCTTAAGGACAATTTCTGACACTATTTGCTTGATAACCAGACTTAAAATAATAATTTAAATTGCTCTCTACGTCTACTGATTCCTGGGCTTGTGCTACCTTTTCCTGAGCAGTATTTTGTTTTATCTCCCAAACTTCTACAACATATCTTTAAAGTAAATTTTAAAGTAGGAGCCCCTGGGTGGCTCAGTCAATTGAGCGTTTGGCTCTTGATTTAGGCTCAGGTCATGATCCCAGGGTTGTGGGATCAAGCCCACGTTGGGCTCTGCACTGAGCATGCAGCCTGCTTTGGATGCGCGCGCTCTCTCTCTCTCCTTCTCTCTCTCTCTCTCCCTCTGCCCCTCTCTCCCACTCATGCTCTTCTCTTTCTAAAATAAAAAATAAATTTAAAAAAATAATAAAGGAACATGTTTATATGTTTTCCAAGCCCCTGCATGTCCGAGAATGTCTTTCTGATCAGCTTCATACACAAAAGACAACTCAGCTGAGTGTGAAATTGTTGGGTTACAACATAACTACCCAAACTGCATAGATGGTTTGCAAACTTACTTGATAATCAGAAGAACTTTTAATGTGTCCTATTTACAGAACCCACCTGGGGAGGAGTGATAGAGGGGCTGGGAAAATACCTGAATTCAAAACAAGACAAAACTCTCAGCATTCTAATCTTCCAACAGCTTCCATAGACATAGATTCTCTATTACAAAGAACAAGCCTAAAGTCAACCTGATTTTTGTTACCCTTTTCCCTGTTTGGATTCTTGTTAACTTCCCCATCCCCCTTCATCCTTGTTATTCCCTGTGTTTCCCAGGCTATGCCCAGATGGGGGCCTCTTTTCCATGACAATGTTCAGACTGTGGTGAGCCAGCGCCTAATTCTCACACCCAGTCTCTCCCTAGCTCTTGGAGGTAGCTGATGCCAGATCACTGATCTCTGTAATCACCAACACCAACAATCTGAATATGGGCTATCGGTTTGGTTTCCCACATCTATAACCTTGTCTCTTCTTTTTCTTTTTCTTTCTTGTATTTTCCAGAATGATTTCTCAAAGTTTTTCCCCCCCCAAAACTCACATCACTGATTTGATTTCCCATAGCACTTGTATTAGTTTTCTGGGGCTGCTCTAACAAATTGTCACAAAGCTAGTGACTTAACACCACACACATTTCTTCTCTCACCGTTCTGGAGGCCAGAAATCTCAAATCAGTATTACTAAACAGAAATCAAGGGGTCAGAGCAGCCCCAATCCCTCTGGAGGCTCTAGAGGGGGATGTATTCTTTGCCTCTTGCAGCTTCCGATGGTCGCCAGCGTCCGTGATGTGTCTCCATCTCCATGACCACAATGACTTCTCTTCTATCAAATGTCCCCCTGCTTGTCTCTTAAGGACATTTGTGACTGCACTTAGGACAATTCAGTGTAATCTCCCCATCTTTCAAGATCCTTAACTTAATCACATCTGGAAAGACTTTTTTTGCCCCATAAGGTAATAACATTTACAGGTTCCAGGAATTAGGATATGGATATCTTTTGGGGGTCATTATGCAGCCTACCACACATTAATACTCTTTATACTCCTGTTGTTGGATTTTGTTTCCTCAAAACCCTTTCCTTATTTACTCCATCACTTTTTAAAATTTTATTTCTGTTGCCCTTTCCCATCAACACATACTTTCCTTATGTTTTTCTGCCCCTGTTCGAGAGAGGCCATGTCTTTTTGGAGTATGCTAAGGATGCCACACATTTCCCCAAAACTGTATTTTGTGGCCTGCTATAGATGATTTTCTGGGTCTTCCGAAGCTGCTGTCTTTATTCTGTTCTGCTGGACTTCTCCACAAAGTCCTTTTTTGTCTTATTCATCCATAAATAAGGAGAAGTTTGTCCTGATCGGTGAGTGATTTTCAACAGACATTATGAGCAGACTGACAATGGTTCTGTTTTCTGCCCCTCTGTGTAAAGGATGAATCTCCTCCTCAGACCTGCTATGGAAGGGGACTGGCTGAGGGCATAGCTCCCAGCCAGCTCAGAACCTTCACTCTAGTGAGGTTCACCTCCTCCTCTGAGACTCTCAATCAATCCAAGATCGGAAGCATCCTGTCTGCCAGCACGTGCAGCTGTCAGGGCACCTTGCCTGTAGCACTTTGCTTTTGGGGAGTAGATTTACTAGAATGCACTGAATTCATGCCAGTTTCCCCCTATTTCCCATCTGGTCATAGTCTGATGTTTTCTTTCTCTACTTGGCAATGGGGGAAAAAAAACCCAAAGAGATGGCTCTACAAGGGCCCACATACGAGGCCAGTAACTGAGGATGGCAAAGAAAGGCTAACCAGTTGGAATTTGCTTTGAGTGCATGAGTCAGGAACTAACGATGAAAGAGGTATAAATTACTTTCTCACTTTTTTTCAGGCAGGGGTGGGGGGGTTGTGAGGAGGGGTCTCCTCTTGGTGACCCTTTGTGTCATAAGCAACATCCCAGAAAGGCTCCCTGAGACCAGCACTGTCTGCCTCATCACTGTCATTGGTTGAGGCCTCCGAGATTCTGCCATTTGTCAGTCCTTCTCAGTTTTTGCTGGCCTGTGAGTTTTTGTTATTTTTCTGTGTCATAATGGCTATCTCAGCCAAACCTTCCAGAGATGGGTCTCTGAAGGGCAGAATAATGTTTAGTCTCTTGTTTTTAGCAATTGGCTTGCTCTTGCTCAGTAAATGGAAAGACTGGCTCTTCCTCAAACTGCAGGGTTCTTCATGCCCCACGTGGGGAAAAATATTCAAAAGACACCCATCTCCCTCAATCAGATCTGGCTCTTCAGGGCTCCCAGGGCTTCAGCCTTCAGGGCTCCTGAGCACCTGGCAGGGTGCCCACAGGGTAGAATCAGGATAGTACCCTCCAGAAATCTCTTCAAGCACAAACCAGTGGGATGGCCAGAAGTGAGGAAGCCTGATTTTAACTGAAAACAGCTGAAGATGATCAGACCCAAGACTGGACAAGCTAACAGTGGAAGTGAGGTTGGCTCCCAACTGGAGACTGGGAATCACTTTTCCACACCTGCGCTTTTTTCTCAGCAGCAAACTGCCTACTTAATGCCACTTTTTAAAAGGTTGAAATATTTAACCTCATCTAAGGTCTGAAGCCCCACAGGAGAGCACATTAGAAAGTTAATAGCATGGTTTCACGGCACGAGAAAAAGCTACAGTAGACTGGGCAATTTTATTCATGGGGAATTTGGAAGAAAAGACACAGGAACAGACTGAAATGTTGACAGAATCAATGAACAGGAGAAAGGGATGTCGTTAATGGAATGTCTTCCAGACGTCAGGTATGGCACTAAGCCTTTACCACGTTATTTTCCTTAGACCTCAAAGTTTCCTTAGACCTCAAAGCTATGGTAGCCATAGCTGTGACAAACTGCAGATTCCAAAGCTAAAGAGTATTCAGGGATTGACTTGGCTTGTAATGCTACAATATTATTTTTTTTACTCCTGGCTTTGGGATGTTTTACCCTCAACTGAAGACTCAGGGATTTCAACTCTTATTTTATAGCTTCAGAGAGATTCGGTGTCTTGTGAAAAATCCACACGAGGGCAGGGAATTGCACCCAGGTCTGTATGATTTAAAAGTGCTCTCCACTTTTTATTCATTCGACAAATGTTTACTGAGCACCTACTGTGTGCCAGGCACATTTCTGTGCAGCAGAGATAGAGCAATGAACAAAACAAAATCTTTACTCTCATGATGCTTCCATCTACTGAGGGGTAAGGAGTGGTGGTCTGCTGGCATATGTTTAGCCCCCGGCCCTAGGGGAGTAGGGCCTGGGGAGCCATAGCATTTGCCAATTTCCATGGTGTAAATACTACCATTAGAGCCCATTTCAGCCCACCAACTTGACATGACTAAACACAGAGACGGGAAGGGCACACCATCTCACACCAGCTCCGGCACATCATTGGTGAGGAGGGATCTGCAACAAACCATTATTTCTATTATATTTATGATAGATTGAATATGTAATAAATTACATAATTATGTAATGTGCCTAGTGGTGATGAGTTTATAAAAATTAAAGGGGGGTAAAGGAGTAGCAAGTGGCCAATGTGCTATGAGGAAATCAGGAACACTTATCCCATGAGATGACCTGGATCAGACACTGGATTTTTTTCTCATCTGTAAAATCGGGATAATGATTCTAACTAGTTAATGGGGTCATCACAAGGATTCAATGAAATGGCAGCGATTGTAAAATGTTGTCTTCTAGTATATAATAGGTACTCGATAAATGAAAGCTATTAATATTGATCTGAACTGAGATGGAGATGACCTAGTACACAATTCTCATCTTCCTTAGAACTAATACGAATCTAAAGCTTTCATTTCATTCCTAAAAACCAAACTGGTATTTTAGCCACTTAAACAAGTTCTAAATGATTGAGCAACAACCTGGAAATGTTCCCATAAAGATGGAGTTGCTAAATTCGGATTTAATAATGCAAGGCCCTTTAACACTGCCATTGCAGTTTCCCTATTGTTATTATTGAACAATTTGATTAAATTCTTTAATAGCACTATAATTCCAGATCAGTCCAGGCCACTCTCCCTCAAAGAAGTACAAAGGACGCCATAACTCTTCTTGAGCTGAGTAGACCACATAGTTTTGTTCTCCTTCATCCTCTAAACCGAAAACAAAAAGATACACAGATAATAAGTAAAACATATACTATAGAATTGGCTCTTAAACTTGCTCAAAGCCCTAACAGTCACACAGGATGCAAGTCTCTTGACAAAAGGGTAAAGACTAGAACCCCCCCCCGCAAAGATAAAATTGTATAAAAATGTTGAAAAGAAATTAAATGTTAAGTTATTTTAAATTGAAGAGTGAAACTTTTCCCTCAAACTGAGAAAAATTATCAACTACTTTTATTATTTCTTTAAGAACTGAGGTACAGTAATAGGTTCATTATCAGGACAGAGGATTAAAGAAGAAAGGAAAAAACTTTCTTCCTAGCCTGTCATCTGTCGTGCACAGAGCCAGGTGCCCCACAAACACCCCCAGTTTGTCTGCCCATCGCAAAGACCTGGCATCATAAGCTCTGCTTTAGAGCTCTGCTGGAGCGAAGCCATCATTCAAACCCAGGGCTCGGGGCCCTGACTGGTACCTCTTGATTTCATTCCAAATTCCCACACTGGTGTCACATCCAACTGGTTAATGATGGAGCCTTAGAACTTGGATGAGGTTCTTGTTGGGTCATTCTTACCCCACGTGGTTACGATAATGCAGGCCCAGATGTCCCTAAACCAAGGGAGCTCTCAAATTGGTACTGTTCCTTCTCTAATCCAAATGACCTGGGGATTTCTTGGAACTCATACCTTCCTCCTTAATTTATTTCAATACACTTCTGCCCAAGAAGGAGCCATCTGACCAAGACCATTCAGAAAATGCAGATATCATTTGAAGAGGTTTTCCTTCAGAAAGAAGTACTTTTCACCACACTCCTCTCCAGTTGCTTTTCCTAAATCCTCTTTGGTTGCTCCTTGGCTTTCATTGGGGGAAGGTAAAAGCAGTAATCAGATCAAATGAGTTTCCTGCAGTCTTCCCCTAGCAGCTCCTTCAGAAGCATGTGGAATATACTTTGAAGGGTGATCTTGTCTTCCGTTTCCATTCACAAAGCTTCCTTCCAACATTTAAATTTTTTTTAATGTTTTATTTTTGAGAGACAGACAGACAGACAGAGTGGGAGTGGAGGAGGAACAGAGAGAGAGGGAGACACAGAATCTGAACAATGCAGGCTCCAGTCTCTGAGCTGACAGCAGAGTCTGACACAGGGCTCAAACCCACAAACTGCAAGATCATGACCTAAGCCAAAGTCAGATGCTTAACCAACTGAGCCACCCAGGGGCCCCATAATCTTTTTTGCATTATATGTATTTCCTTATATATATCAAATCCTGTGAGGATGGAAGTAAGCAACACACACACATACACACACACACTTTTCCTTTTCTTTTCTTTTCTTTTTTTTTTTAATGAGTACTGGCCAGCTATCATGTCAATAATTATAGGTTTGGGGTTTTTTTTGGTCCCCACCCTTCTTGTATTTTGGGATTCACGGGGGATTCCTTGTTACCTAGTTTTTTTCTGTAAATGCCCACTAGTTTAGGTTTTGCCAACTAGTTGCTCTTTTTGCTCCTATATTTTCATTATGAAAATTTTCAAACCTTCAGGAATATTCAGAGAACTCTACAGCAAACATCTACCACCCACATTTTATAATTGTTAGCATTTTCACTCTATTCGCTTTATCACACATCTGTCCTTCCAACTATTCACCCACCCACCTTTTATTATTATTTTTTAACACATTTCAAAGTAAGCTACCACCCTGTGATTTGTCTGGTATTTCACACAAAGGCTGGCTTCAAAGTAATTCCTCTCATTTTCAACGGAACCACTCCCTGCAGACTCCTAGAGCCCAGTGTGAAAGCCCACCCTTGGACTCTACTGAAGATCCCTTGGTATGAAGGCCTGCTCTCCAGGCCTTTCTCAAGGCTCCCTGGGAAGCTTTCATTAACCAAAGGCCCTCTCACCCTGGACTAAATCACCACTCTCCCCGCCCACCCCAGCTTCAACTCCTCCACCTTTTAATGTTTCCATCAAGCCACCATGAAATGAATATTTCTAAAGCTCAACTTCACATTTGATCACATATTTTCAGCCAGGAAAAGAGTGCTATCTTCACACAGTACTCACTATAAATGATTCCTCTTGGTGCACTTCAAAACCAAAGGACACAGGCTTTTCTCATGGCCGTGTCAGCCCACTGACAATGTCTTAGAAACCACCAGAGTGGTATGCCCAAGGAGGCTTATTTGCTGCTGTTTTCAACTATGCACTGGCATCGTCATAAGAACTTAGTTACTGGGAAAAAGAAAGAGTGCTTAACTGAATGTTCAGGAGAAAAAAAATTCCCCTTTCAAGAACATACTAGAAATTAGAAAATGATCTAACACAATGCAGGGTCTGTGATTCCAACTTACGTCTCCAGCCAAAATTTTTCATCTGGCTTCAGTGTTAACCTTTCACCTCTTAGCAAGGCTCCTCTTCCTTTTAGGCCAGACAAAATTCACCCCTGGGTTTTGTCAGAAGCAATGGCCTCATTAATCAGCTTAAAAAGCAAACAGTCATCCCTCCTTGTAATGCAAACCAGCCAGTAAGATTCTTTGAGCAGGGAGTTGTTTAAAGCAGCAATTATGAGGGCATAATTCACAGGAATCTTTTATTTTATGTTTTTAAAGAAGTCATTTACAAAGCACATATTTATTGAAAAAATTTAGAAAAATACAAAAAGAGAGAGAGAAAAGAAACAATAACCATAATCCTGCTACCTAGGAATTACCATTAATTTCTTCATGTATATCCATTTAGACTTGAACAAAATGAATATATACGTTTTGTGAAATTGGGACTATATTGTCCATGCTGTTTCTATTATTTTTAAATTACCATTACATTATAAATTATTGTCATTATTATGAATTGCCATGATTTCATGTCATTAAGTATTATTTGATGTAATTTTAATGGAGACATATAAAGAGATATAAATATATATATATATATATATATATATATATATATATGCTATACTTAATAATTTTTGTTGGACATAAAAGCTGTCACAGTGAGAATAGCTTGGCCTACAGTGTGCCACTTTGGCATGTGGATTGTTTTGAGCTAAAGGCTATCAAGAGTCAGCAGATTCAAGAAAAACTTTTACCTTTCCCTTAACTACCAAAAAGAATTTAGATATGGAGCCTGGTCCAGAAAGAGAGTTATTACCGCAGATAACTTTTCATGTGAATGACCCATCTGTAGGGCAGAGCAAACAGCTAATTATCAAACACCTGTTTTTGTCCTGCATCCTTCGGTCTGTGAATCACCCTCCTCCCCTTTGAAGCCCCAGGTCCCTAGCCCATTCCTTAGCTCAGGATGGCATATAAGCCTCAATTGCCAGACTTGCCCTTGGGTCTCGTATTTTTATGGGGCTCTCATTGGTGTGAAATTAAAATGTTGTTTTTCTCCTATTAATCTATTTTATGTCAACTTAATTATTAGATCAGCTGAAGAACCTAGAAGGGTAGAATAAAATTTTTTCCACCCCAGCAGCTGTTTCAATTTTTTTCACTATTCTAATTATCACTTGGTGAACAATTCTGAACATACTACTTTCTGCATAACTTCAGCTGTTTCAAACAATAAATTTCCAGGAGGTCAAGGGCTATGTGTATTTTTAAGATTTTAAATAACTTTTGCAAAATTGCTTGGCAGATTTAGACTTCTACTAGCAGTTTTATGACCCACTCCCTTACCCTGTATAATTTATGTAAAAACTCCCTAATCCAATAGATGGAAAAGCTGTTATTAAGCTGTTTAAATTTACATTTATTTGACTATCAGAGAAACTGAACATTTTAATTTTCTTTCATCAGAGCCAGTGAGTGATGGCGAGGGAGGGGGGCAGTGCCAAGGAAATATCTTCCAGCACCTGTGAGTCACATTGGAAGGCCTGGTATAGGGATGGGGGGTGGGGCTCAGCAGCCCTGTGCAGGGTAATCAAGGAACAATCAAACCTCTAGACCCTAGTGGAAGTTCTGAAACCATTTCTCTCCTTCCTCTCCTTTGTTAATTGGATCTATTTCTCTGGAGACACTAGGACAGGAATATACAGGGATTTTAAATTCCCAAAAATTCTTGGTAAATAACTACTATCAATATTTTGCCCAAAAAAAGTTTTGCATAGGGGCATAACAGCTGGAAGAAGTATGATGAAAGCCTACTTACTGGAGAAAGAGTATAAAAAGTGTATTTGGAAACATTTACTTGTTGGCTCAAAATCATATGGGTAAACCAGAACCAGAACTGAGGGCTCCCATCTTCCCCATGGTTTTGGAAGCAGCAGAAGAGGTAGCTATACAAATGTGCGAAATGCAAAAAATTTAGATTGGACATAGGTCTGCAGTCTGCGGGGAAGCCACCAGTTTTCCAGAAGGGGAGAGGGTGCTCCTGAGGGGCATCACATGTACTTGCCTGCTCTGGCCTCCCACCCGGGAATAACCCCAACATCAAGGAATGGAGCCAGTCATGGCTCCCCAGGATCTAACCACAACACTGCACTCAACAGGGCAGAACAAACTGGAATACAAATCCCAGGCTCCCAAAATGTCACATCTACAAGCCTTCAAAAGTTGAGTATCACAATGCAGGGACAAATGGCACTTACTCTTTGCTGAGAGTCTTGGTTCCTTGTAAAACTTCAACCTCTGGTTTCTAGAGTCAGCTTCAGATGTGCGGGGATCTGGCTGGTCTCTGGATATCTGTCCCTCTGAATTATGAAGGGGAGAAAACCCCCTCTATCTAACAATTAATGTTTGCTGCTGGGTGTCCATTCTACGAACTGCAGCTAAAAAGTTAAGCCCCTTAAAAGTAACAGCAGCAGCCACCACTGCTGAACTTTTATCTCCCAGGAATCCCAAGATGCACTAGGAGCTTGGTGTCCCAGCAGGGTGCCGAGTCACAGTGAGGACAGTGGCTGGTGGGCTGCGACTGGTTTTTGTTAAACAACAGCATCTCACCCGGTATCTTCAAAGCAATAGGTCCCAGACACCACCACTATGAATTCCAGCTGCTGAGTGTGAAACCTTATCCTCCAGCCTGCAATTCAGGCCCCTCCAGTTCTTAACTCTTTAATTTAAAATGCTGAATTCAGGGAGACCGAGAGGTCCCCTCCCCTGCCCTCTCTCTTCCCCTCCTCACCCCTTACTAGCTGGCTCAGAGCCTCCTGTGTGGTGGAGTCAGGCCCAGAAAGCTGCCTGGGATCCCTGCAGAAACTGCTGGATAACTCAGACTTTATCAGCCCAGTTCTCAGGGAATTCCAAAGTAGGTTTTAAGTTGACAACTTCAAAATCTCTTCCAGGGAGCAAGCAGGAAGAAAACAGACATCCCTGCTCTTGGAGGCTCCTGCATAAATGTCAGTGGAGTGAGTTAATTTCCAAGAAGCGCTGGCTTGTGTTTTGCAGTTAGGACAGTAGTTCTTGAGCTGTAGTGTTAAAACAGACTGGGACCCCAGCCTGGAGTTTTCTATTTAAGTAGGTCTGAGAGGGAGCCTGAGAATTTGCATTTCCAACAAGTTCCCAGGAGAGGCAGGTGCTGCCAGACTGGGAACCTTACTTTAAGAAGCACTGAATCAGAACATGATATCTGAGGAGGAATGCCACTTAGGTGAAGACTTCAACTTTACATGGCAGACATCTGAGGTTTCCTTAACTGGACTCGGCAAGGAGGGCTCTCTGGGGAGACTCTTGGTGGCTTGGTGGGGATGCAAAATAGGACTATCGCTTTGTTTCTCAAGTCGGATATCTGTTTTCTGTGGACACTCAGTTTGAAAAACCAAAGCCCAGCTGACCTTGAGCCATGATGCCCATTTACTGCATGGCCTCCTCTTTCTTATGGTTCATTCCATCTTCTTCCCTATCCTTGCCAGTCAGAAGAGCTCCTAGGCCACTTTTCCAAAACCAATTCACTCACCTGTGCTCTTAAAAGACCAGTCACATTCTCTTTCCCCGGATCTGCTTCCACTCTTTCTGAAACCCATCTTTCTCCACCTCTAGCCACTGCATGGTACTGGTGCCTGCTCCCTCCTTGAAACCCTTCTCCAGAAATGCTGCTGGACCCCCAACACCTTCTCTGAATCCTTCTTACACATTTATTCTCTGGCTTCCTTGCTGCGTATGCTTTCACTCACTCATCCTCCCAGAAAACCCGGGGCCAGACCACAGTGATTAACAGCAGTGGGCAAGATGGGGCTTTGCCCTGCTGTCATGCAGTTGACAATCCAGTGGGGCCGCTCCCATGGACGAACTGACTATACCAGTGGTCATTTCACTACAAACATGCCAAGTGCTCCAAAAGAAAAGCACAGAGTGCTTAAAGTACTTACAAGGGGGTGCAGGGGGGTGGCTAACCTAGTCTGGGGCTGGGACAGGGAAGGCGTTCTGAGTGAAGCCACACTGAACAGTGTCTGGAATTGGAACTGGCCTGGCACTTGTCTTCCAGGGCCTTAAATGTTTGCTCTAAACATATTTTCAAGGATCCTAATCATATTTTCTCTCTCACAGTGACTAGCAGTGATTTAAAAAAAAATATTTCTCTCTCCAGTACCTACTTCCCCTCTTCATTCCACTTCTGTATTTCCAACATCTGCTGGACTCTCACTACAATGTCCCAGCGGGACCTCAGACTCAACACGTTAAATGAGATGTCTGCCAGCCAAGCCACTCTACATCCCCTTCCCCCATCTTAGACATATCCAATCAAGGCCTGCGCATCATTATTCTTGAACCCACCTACTCCCTGCCACGTCCACCACCTAAAAAGCCCACCAATACAGGCTAACTCTGTCCATCCAACCATCTTCTGAATTCATCTCCTGTCATATGTTAGGTTCTCCAAAGCCACAACCATACTTTCCTAATTCAATGTATATTTTTTGCTTATAATAAAACACATACTCATTATAGAAGATTTTGAAAATACACAGAAAGAAATTAGAAAATAACCACTGATAACATTCTTATTTCCACATGTGCATGTGGTTTTGTATGTCTTATATTTAGAAATGGCAATCATAGTATGAACATATACAGTAGACTGCTACACTGGTGAGTCCCTCAGAAGATTCCTTTTTATGAAAGACCCACACTGAGGGGCACCTGGGTGGCTCAGTCAGTTGGGCACCTGAGTCTTGATTCCAACTCAGGTCATGATCTCACGGTCCATGGGATTGATCCCCGAGTTGGGTTCCTCACTGACAGTGTGGAGCCTGCTTGGGATTACCTCTTTTCTCTTACTCTCTCTCTGCCCCTCCCCTGCTCACACACTCTCTCTCTCTCAAAATAAAATAAATAAACTTAAAAAAAAAAAGATCCATATGGATAATCTAAGGCAGGTGTTATGGGATGAATTGTGCCCCTCAAAATCTAAATATTGAGGTCTTAACTCCCATTACTTCAAAATGTGACTGTAATCGGAGATAGGGCCTTCAATAAGGGGATTAAGTTATAAGGAGGTCATAGTGTAGCCCTAATCCAATATGGGAGGGGGGGTTCCTTATAAGAAGAAGAAATTTGGATACAGACAGCTACAGAGGGAAGACCATGTGAAGACACAGGGAGATGACAGTCATCTACAAACCTTGGAGACAGGCCTTAGAAGAAACCAACCCTGGGAACACCTTGATCTCAGACTTTTAGCCCCTGGAACTGTGAGAAAATAAATTTCTGTTGTTTAAGCTGCCCAGTCTGTGGTACTTTGCTGTGACAGCCCTTACCATATCTGCAAAATGGGACTAAACACTCCTGTTAATCATGATAAAATAGAAAGGTATTTGGCCAGGATCCAGAACATCCAGATCCTTAACCAGTCCTTTCCTGTGGCCACAGCCACCCACAAGTCCCAAAAGGGACAGCACCAGCCCAAGGAGTACATTAATTCCTGGGTCAGGCATGACCCACAAACCACATGCAGCCTCCTACAAATCCACCCTGAACACATGTAGCCCACAATAATTCCTCCGGCCTCCGGCATTTAGTGGTGACTCTTAACAGCCTTGCATTAAAATGCAGTAACAGGAAAGGATCAGAAACTGACACTAGGTAGCTTGAAAACCACCAACAGCAGGAAGGAAGAATCCTGCCATGGGCACCAGGACAGACATCACCAATCAACAATGACACAAATATGCTAAGATCAGGCTTGGTCTTAAAATCCTTCTCTCAGTGTTCAAGCAGCTCCCAGGAAGGAACTAGAGCTGGCAATGAGAAAGGCACCGTGGGCTTACAGAGCATCCTACATTTCTATAGAATGAGATGCTGTAACAGCTACATGAACTAGTTTCTACAAAACAGCCAGTATAATAAATGAGTAAATGGCCTTTCGTTTAATCAGACCTAGGATCAAGGCCGAATGTGAGATAGCTAAAGCAAACACTTAGGGTATGCTGAGCACTAGGGAAACTGTTCCTAGTTTTAACATAAATGACTTAATGTAATTCACGCATTTGCATAATCCACTATTAACACTGCCCCACAATCTACAGATAAGGACACTGAGGCACAGAGTGGTGGCCCAACTCTCCCAAAGCCAGATCTGAGATCTGAGCCCAGACTAGCCTTCACTAGGTGAAATCTGTGCTCTTCACCTTGCCGGTGGGGGTTCCCAAGCTTCAGAGTGTCTCAGGATTGCCTGGAGGACTTGCTAAAACACAGCTAGCTGCGCCCCTCCCCAGTGTCCTCATTTCTGGAGATCATGGATGGGGCCTGAGAATCTGCATTTCTAACAAGCTCCCAGCTGAGGCTGACACTGCTGGTATAGGGACCACACTTGGAGAACCACTGCCCTATGGAAGGAAAACTCCCTCTAACGATGATAAGCTCACAGAACAGTTGTGTAGAACTCCCGGGCCAACACAGGAAGAGTGCTTAACACAGGTCCTAGTATAGCACACGGGGCCCACAAATACTATTTTTCTTCCCTCTGATTTCAAGTGAGTTTCAGGCGTCAGCCAAGAGAGGGGCAGCGCAGACCATCCACCTTCCCGTTTCTAAAATTCTACCATAGCCTCCCCTGAGAGCCTGGGCCAGCTGCTGTGGAGTACTCATTTTCAGGGGAAGCACACCCCCAATGCCCAACCTCTGAATAGGAAACCATGTCGTTCTGATGCATCAGCATGGATAAAATCTCAGCACAGCTTCAGCGTGAACATCAAAGTCAACGGGCCTGAATTTTATCTACAGCCAAACTCTGAGAGGTACCCGCACTTGACTTTGTGTTTCTAAATATTAACATCTGAATTCTGCAAACTCTACTTGTTCTTTTAAAAGGGCTGATATAAAGGGGGTGTGGGAGGGGGAAAGGCCCCAATTTACATTTAGCGTACCGTTTTCCCAGTTTGGAAACTGGTCAGGTTGGCAGGCCACTTTCGCTCCTGGCCAGGGTGAGCCCACCCTGCCCTGTTCCCAGCTAGTCACACAGGAAACCCCCATCCCTGCAATCCCAGCCCAGGGCCGCCTCTGAACTGGAGTAACCTGGTCCCGCTGGCCCAGGCCCAGGCAGACAGCTCATTCGGGTCACTAGGATTCACACTTTAAAAGGAGGAACACGCTGATGAGATAAAAATAAAACCTGCTGAGTATAGAGGAGGCTGCCGTTCCTGGAGGGCAGCAGGCCTCAGGCAGGCATGTGGGTGCTGTCTCTGTCCCGCCCCAGTGGTGGCCAAGGGCCTCTTGTCCACAAAAGGCAAGAGCCCAGATCCCTGTCTGGCTTAAGATCCATGAACTGAGATTCCAGATGGGCAGTCAGTTCACATGGGGATGGAATCATCCAGAAAGAGTGATTTCTCTCCCAAGACTCCTCAATAACTACAACAGAAATAGAGCAAGCAGTATTTAAAGCATACACCCTTACTGATTTTGAACGTAATGACAATACAAAATTATATACAGAATATTCTTTTTTTTTTAATGTTTTTTTTTATTTTTATTTTTTGAGAGACAGAGAAAGACAGAGCGCAAGTAGGGGAGGGGCAGAGAGAAAGGGAGACACAGAATCTGAAGCAGGCTCCAGGCTCTGAGCTGTCAGCACAGAGCCTGAGGCAGGGCTCAAACTCACGAACTGCAAGTTCATGATCTGAGCCAAAGTCAGATGCTCAACCCACTAAGCCATCCAGGTGCCCCCTATGCAGGATGTTCTTATTGCAGATCTCAAAACAAGACATGGTGGCTACGGGCAGGAAAGGCCCTGGAATAGAGGTTATCAGATCATCAAGTTTCAGGGTAAGGCCCTTCCCATCACTTACTCCCTAAAGAACTTGCCCAGAAACCACTTTTTTCCAGATGAATAGCAGCTTTAGGCATGGCTAAGCCAAACTCCTGGGCTCCAGAACCCTTGCCTTATAGATAGCCAGTAGGACTTCAAGCAGGTGGCCCACCCTGTCTGCACGGTAAAACGGACACACCAGTCTTGGAAGTTCTAACCCAAATGGATCACGTTCAGAATGCCCCCCTTCACTCCCTCTGCCAGAAAAAAGGGCCTCCTCATTCTGCATTTTTCTACTCAAATATCTGTCCTCTGATGTCTCAGGCAGAATTTAGGCGTTTCTTCTATGTTTCCAAAGCCCCTGCTCACATTCTCACTACAGTTCCAATCATACTGACACAATGATGAGTTTTTCTCCTCCACTGGAATCTGAGCTCCAAGAAGGCAGGTGGTTGTTGTTTTTCTTTTTGTTTTTTCTCAAGTTAGTTAACATGCAGCGCAGTACTGGTTTCAGGAGTAGAACCCAGTGATTCATTACTTTACATATAACACCCAGTGCTCATCCCAATAAGTGCCTTCCTCAATGCCCGTCACCCATCTAGCCCATCCCCCGCCCGACTCCCCTCCAGCAACCCTCAGTTTGTTCTCTGTAGTTAAGAGTCTCTCATGGTTTACGTCTCTGTTTTTATCTTATTTTTCCTTCCCTTCCCCTAAGTTCACGTGTTAAGTTTCTCAAATGCCACATCCGAGTGAAATCATAGGACATCTCTTTCTCTGACTAATTTCACTTAGCATAACACACTCTAGTTCCATCTGTGTTGTTGCAAATGGCAAGATTTCATACTTTTTCACTGCTGAGCAGTATTCCATTGTCTAGATGTACCACATCTTCTTTATCCATTTATCAGTCAATGGACATTTGCGCTCTTTCCATAATCTGGCTACTGTTGATAGTACTGCTATAAACATTGGGGTGCTACAATGCTATGAACATTGGCAGGAGTTGTATGTGAATCAGGGCCTACCACCCAGAACACCCTCCAGAAACATCTGCCAAAGGAATGGTACCTTGCAAGAAAGAACATACAAAAGCATCCTCTAATGGAAAAGCCCCATGAAAATGAAAATGTAAAGAATTATTATTTATAACTTAAGTTATTAAGGTCTAAAGGTTTTTAGTTTTAATGGCAAAAGAATACTATAAGAACCCTACATCAAACACTATATTGATCTCACGGGCCCCGACAGCAGCCGGGCAGCTTTCCACCCTCTCACTCTGTAAAATGCTGAAGGATATGTCTTCTAGACCTCAACTCTCCAATACAGCAGCCAAGACACAAAAAGAATGTAAAACATTTCGTGAGTACTTTTCAAGTTGATTGTGCACATAAACGTTCAATGTAAATATTTTGGAAATGCTGACTTCAATAAAAAATATTAAAATTAATGCCACTTGTTTAGTCTTCCCTTTTTACACTGTCAGAAAATTCAAATTGCATATGTGTCTCACACTGCATCTCAGCAGGACGGTGTGTTCTAGAAAGTCCACCAAGAACTGTTCTCGCTGACCCAGCCCTAGAGTGCAACACGGTCCATTCATTTCTTGGGGTTCTTGGGAGAAAAATCCTGTTCCTTAGTGTCTCTGTCCAGGGATTTAGCACTGTTATCACTCAGCCTTCAGCCAGGCTCCTGGAGCCCGGGGACCTCATGTGGGTGGTGCTGGGACAGTCTGGCTGACTCGGGAAGGCAGCCCACATGTCGTCTGGGGCTTGAATGCACATGGGGCTGGTGTGTGAATGGAGGATGCGGCGGCCTCAATTCAGCCCATTCTGGCAGCGTGAACTCATTGTACCCAGCGGGTTCCTGCCCTTATTTAGGTCAGTGGCCCCATTACCCCAGAGTCCGAGAGAGAGAGTTTCTATGGGGTTTTGTCTTTGCCATTCTTTGCTACCCTTGTGCCCTCTTTGCGGAAAATACCGTGTTGCGGAGGCACTAAAACTTTTATTTTCAAAAGAGCCAGAGATCTGGTTTCCACGTGCTACTCACTATAACCCTTCCTGATAAAATGGCCTAGGCACTCTGGGAATGTGTTACTGTTTTCAAAACTTAAACCTATCATTCAAAATCTAGTGCCATTTCATTTGGGGGAAAAGAATCACATTCTGCGCTTTTCACCTGCAGCTCAATTTTTATAAACCACACTTGAGACAAACGCTTTTCCCCTTCCCCACGCAGCACTGGGACCAAGAAGGACCGGGGCTGCTTGGGCCCTGAAACTTGAAACCATTTACAAAGCTCACCAGAGGCCAGAAGTATTTTGCAGGCCGCTCCTCCCTCCCCCATCTGAGATATAGAACAAGCCAATCAAAGGGCAGTGACTCAGTTAGATACGATAGTTTTGAAAGGTGAGGAGTCTTTGGAGAGTCTGGAGTCAAAGAATAATTTTCTTTTCTCTTGTTTACCTTCTAAATTATTTTATTTATACAAATAATACATGGCTACATCCTCATTGTGAAAATAATCCCCAAAATACAGAAGCGAGAGTGACACAAAGCCCACACAACTGCCACCTCCAGGACTTTGTTCTCAGCTTTTGTTCCCCATGCAACTCAACGTCTGCTTGTCCTGTCTGCTTGCTGGCCCCCACTCCCCTGCCCATCGGCACTGCCTCGAAGGCCAAGGTTCCAGGCACAGCCACCCCTCCCCCAGTGGAGAATCATCACGGGGAGGGGGAAGGGGGGGTATGGCCTGTGTCTGCAGGCCACTGATGGGAACAGAAACTGCTCCCAGCTTCATGCACCGCTAAGCTTTATCCTGTCTTAAAGTCATTACAGGATGGTTTTCCCCCCACTTCCTAGAGGATAAGAGCCATGATTGATTCATTCCTATACCCCTAGTGTCCAGCACAGGACCTGGCACCCAGGAAGTAATCAACGGATATTTGCTACACTGTCCCAAAGCACACCTTTCTTTTTAAACCACTCCTGCCCAGTAATCTCTAGCCACTTCAGGAACTCCACGTAGGCTCTCCAGAACTGGGTAGAAAGGGAGACGCACCTAGGAGAGCGGCAGTCCCAACTTCTGTAGCCCAGGTGGCCCCATCTCTTTGCCAGGCTTTGGACACCCAGACTTCACTCCCCATCTGTTCTGGGGCAGCTACAAATCCCAGAGGGCCAGACAGCCCTCACCTGCATGGGGGCTCTAAGACTCAAGGCTCTATGATCCACACTCACACAACTCAAAGGGCTTTCCAAAGGAGGCCTGCTCACTAGAGATCTGGCCTGGAGGAGCGATCACATTTCACCCCCTCTTAAATCTATTTCAGCCACTAGTAAAATCCACCCATATTTACTACCACTATTCTCTTCCTCTCTGCTCAGTCAGTAAATGTTTACCGAACAAGTACCCTGTGGGGGACACTGAGCTTTGAGAAATCACGTGAGAAAAGGTTCTGCCCACAAAGAATTTTCCGTCTGATTGGGAGACACCAAATCAAGGCACTGGAGCTCACTGACATTATGAGGCAATAAAGGGGCAAGCAAATGATCAGGGCAATGAGTCCTAAAGAATCAGGACTAAAGACAATGCTCCCTGTCCAGACCCCTTGGTCACAAGCTGCAATGCTCAGCAGACACCAGATGGTTGCCCTCACTTACCTCGCAGGCCACTATGAGGCCACCTCCAGACCAAATGGAAAGGAAGAAGAAATGAGACAGGAGTGAAGACTCATTCTCTAGGACAAAGGGAAAGGGCATGAAAGCTGTAAAATGTGCAGACCCTTTGACCCAGCAGAAACCCATGGGAAAACACGGGTGTGCTTAAAGATGTGTGCTTATTATGAAGTTGTTTAACACACATTTTTGTTTTAAAGAGAAAAATTTAGGGGCACCTGGGTGGCTCAGTCGGTTAAGCATCCGACCTCAGCTCAGGTCATGATCTCACGATTCGTGAGTTCAAGCCTGGCATCAGGCTCTGTGCTGACAGCTCGGAGCCTGGACCCTGCTTCAGATTCTGTGTATATGTCTCTCTCTCTCTGCCCTTCCCCGCTCGTGCTGTCTCTCTCTCTCTCAAAAGTAAACATTAAAAAAAATTTTTTTTTAAAGAGAAAAGTTTAAATGTCAAACAACACAGATTAAATGGGGAGCGCAACAGGACCCATCTCACAGGCTGTGTGACGATAAAGTAGATTCGTATGTAAAGCCTAGAACAGTGCCTGGCACAGAGTGAGTTCCACACAAAACCTCCTGTCCCTCCTCATCACTGCAGTTGCTGCTGTTTCTAGGTGCGTTACAATGCCTCCATCTAATGCAGTCATTTTACTATGACAAAGAACATTTAATGACATGGGGGACACCTGAAATACCTTTGGTGAAAAAAGTACTTTAGAAGACTATACATCAATGGATCCCAATTTTGTGCAAACAAGCATGGACCTGTGAGCAAAGGAAATACAGCAGGAATAATAGCAGTTATGTCAAATGGTAGGATTAGGGGTGATTTTTCTTCATTATTTGTTCTTTTCTGACTCCTCGAAATTTTCACAGTAAAATGTATTCTTTTCATGACTTTTTCTTTTTTACATTAACAAGCAAGAGAGTGACAACTTTAGGCCCACTGCCTAATTTTCATGAAGCCAATTGGCCGGTTTCTTTTAGCTCCTGCAAGTGAGGTCCGGGGTCTATTTTTACCGCCATGTTCCCACCCCATCACAAATAACGATTACTCCCACCAGGCAGCTTTTTTAAATGACGATCCAGTCTTCCTATAACGGCTAATTACCTCTGAGCCTTTCAGATGATTCTAAAAGAGAACCAGTTTCAAAACCACCAGCCTCTCCTGAGCTGGAGTCCCGGGGAGAAACCAAACTGGCTGGGTATTAATTTAGTTTCTGGTGGTTTTCCGCTTTCTGCTGCTCATCTGTTCAAAAGGGAAGGGAAATGTAGGAAAATGCCCACAGAACCGGGACGAGCCTGGGTGGTGTGGCGCGCGAAAGGCGGAACCCTCCTGAGCTACTTTCTGTCCAGGCACAGCCCATTCGGTGAATGCTCCAGGCCCAACCCAAATGGCCACACTTCACAACCACGGTGCAAAGAAGCCCGGATGCTGGCCCAGGTCTGGCCACCAGGATTGGCACCAGGAAAGGCATCGTTTACCCATACATTCTGCCTGGTCTCCCAGCCTGCAGCTCTCCCTTCTAACCCAAACCCAGAACTCAACACTTGAAACCAATATGCCCTGCACCTCACCAGAGAGCAGGGGTATGGGGTCCTGGCCCATGGTGTCGGGGCAAACACAGAATCACAGGAAGGAGGCTGCAAGGTCTCGCTCCTGCCCCGCATGAAGGAAAGCACTGGCGTGGCTGTCTCGCTTCACACACTAGAAGGGAACAACAGAGGGTTCAGGAACCGGGCTCTGGGTTCAAATCCTAGTCCCACTTAGCAGCTACATGACCTCGAGCCCTATTAGCCTTTCTAAATCCTGATGTCCAGGGCCATAAAATGGCGCTAGTGGTGGTCCTGCCTTGTAGGGGCATGGTGACAGTTAAACACAAGGCACATAAAAGCACATGGCTCAGTTCTTGGGCACACCGGATCATCTAAGAAATGTGAGCTCAGTTTAAATGACAAGCCATGCAGTACCCGAGTCAAGCTGTGGGTTATCAAGTCTTGCCACAAAGCCTAGCATTGAAAAGCAACCTGTGCCATTATCCATTTCCTGTGGGTACCCTCGGGGCAGTTGGATGCTACTAGGTCTGTGTGTGGAGGCCCCAGGCGTGCTTGGCACAGGCTAGCAAACAGGGTGAGAAACCCAAGTCTCCGCAGAAAATAAACAGCCCTTCCCCAGCAAGACCCTGGCCAGGCCACCCCACGCAGAGGCCCTGGCTGAAATTCCAGGCTGCTGGCAGGATCTCATGCCTCTGAAGTCTTCGGTGGGGGGGGGGGGGTAGAATTCCACACAAGGGCCTGGCCTAAAACGATGCATCCTGAAGATTTTTCTAACTGTGTTCACATTTCTCAGCTCTCCCATCAACCCTCGCCTAGTCCCTTCCTGCAAAAGCACACTCACTAAGGCAAACTGCTCCGGGCTCGGGATCTACGTCCGTGTCAAGTCCTCAGGTAAAGGACTTCTGGAGCTTGTGTCATGAAGCCCCTGCTACAGTGCAGATTCTCAGCCTTTGCACCTGAGCCTCTGCAGCTCTCACAAGCTCTCAGGTGACGCTGATGCTGCTGGTCCGCTGCAGGGGCTAGAAGCCTTTGAAGGAGAATCCTACAGGAAGCCAGAGCGGCCACAAGGGCAGCTGAGGCAGGATGGACCAGGGCTTAATCCCAGTTCAGGCTTCTTCGGGCAAGAGCCACAGAGAGAATTTCTCACCTGTAGAACCAGCTTTCTAGACCTTGGGCATACGGGCATGTTCAGGTTTCTGAAAATTCTGCACGAGAGGGTGCATGATGGAGGCTGGCAGAGATAAGGGGCAGGTTGGGAGGGGCTGGAAGGTGGGAAAGAAGACGAATCCCTGGCTTACCCGGGGAAGGGAACATTGTACACTGTGGGCTGCATACACTCCTCTATGCTCACAGTAACACTGGGAGACCAGCAGCCAAGGAAACAGAGGCTCTGACCAGTGTCACTTAGCACGTCATTATCAAAGGCAAGATTTGAACCCACACCAGGTCTCTTGGGCTCCAAAACCTGAGCACCTTTCTCCATAGCCTGGTGTGGGAAAGACGCGGGACCCCTCATCCAGCTTCCCTTAAAAGGTTAGCATCTTGGGGTGCCTGGGTGGCTCAGTTGGTTAAACGTCCAACTTCGGCTCGGGTCATGATCTCGCGGTTTGTAAGTGCAAGTCCCACGTCGGGCTCTGTGCTGACAGCTCCAAGCCTGGAGCCTGCTTCGGATCCTGTGTCTCCCTCTCTCTCTGCACCCCTCCCCCCCCACTCATGCTCGCTCTCTCTCTCTCTCTCACAATAAGAAATAAATGTTAAAAAAAAAAAAAAAAAGGTCAGCATCTTGCAAAACAGTGTAATTATCAAAATCAAGGAAGTCATGGTGACACAATACTATTATTAACTACTCTAAAGACGATATTCACATCTCACCAATTGTCCACTAGGGTTCTCTTCCTGCTCCAGGATCAATCCAGGATCCCATACTGCACTGAGTCACCACGTCTCCTTGGTCCCCTGCAACCTAGGACAGAACAGCCCTTCTTTCCGCTGCCCTTCTTTCTTTGTCTTTCATGACGCTGACATATTTTAAGAGTACTGGCCTGGAATTTGTACAATAGGTCTGTCTCAATTGTGTCCGCTTGCTGTGTCCTCGTGATTAAATGCGGACTGCGCACTTTTGGCAAAAGTTCCCCAGGAGTGAGGTTGTGCTCTTCCCAGGGCTATGGGCTCGTATCAGGAGATGGATGAGGAGCTACCTAGGTCTTGTTAGGGTGGCATCCTCAGGTGTCTCCACTGGAAAGGCTCCACCTTTTCCTTTGTAATTAGTAAGTATCCTGTGGGGAGACTTGGGGGCCACCAGAATGTCCAAACGGCTGATTTTGGTGCACGTTCACATGTGGATGCCTCGGGGCTAAAGCTGCAGGACTCTGGGAAACCTGGTTATATGGTTGTTCGCAGCCAGTTCGCACAACAGACAACCTGAGAGACTCCAGCAAATCTCTGCAGCGACAGCCTCGGGCATGAATCCAGCCTGGGAAATTTGGTAATCTCAGTGACAGAAAAAAACGAAAACACAAACAAATCCCTTGGTGTCATCTTCCCAGGAGGAATGTTCTCAAGGGCATATTTAGCACCCTAAAGCATCCTTGCTAAAAAAATCGGAAGGTGCAGGTAATGATTCCCTTAAAGTAAGTTTTTTGTTTGTTTGTTTGTTTGTTTGTTTGTTTTTCTAGAACTGGGCTCATCTGGAGCAAAACTGGGAGTACTTAAAGGAATGTGATGTGGGAGAAAATACCCAGAAATCTTAGGAAAGAACAGGAAGAATTCAAGATTTACTGGAAGCTCCCAGCCTCCAGGGCAAGTATTCCTCCCACCCCAGATGCAGCAGGCACCACAATTTCTGGAGACAGAATATTAGTCCCATTTTGGGGAAGAAGCAGCTAAGACTCTGGGGGATACCATCATCCAGGCCGCAGAGGGAAAACAGGGGTCCGAACCCAGGCCCATCCAATGGCACCTATTTCTCCTAAGCCTCTGCCAAGCTCATCCGAGGTGTCCTCAAAGTTTCAAAAGTCATGGACATATTAATCCCGGACATTGCGATTATTATTGATTCTTATTAAACCTGGGCATGAGGCCTCACTTCCCACCAACACCATGTCCTGCCACCTCTTAGCAAGCCCCCACCCTCCCTGCTTCTGAGGGTCATGCCAATAGTTAGAAAAGTTAAAATTCTTAAGGGAGGGGATAAAGAGCTTTTAATACTACTGCTAACGATAATAATGATGTTTATGACATTAGTGATAAATCCCCCTTCCTAGAAAATACTTATCATCTAGACAGTCCCTGGAAAACCAAGGCATTTCTTGACACCCAAGGGAGAAAGTGCTAGTGAGGGCAGCATCCTAAATAAATGGGTCTAAGGCAATACGTGCTAAGCGCTGGAGAGACACTGCAACTTTCAGAGAACTTTTCTCAGATTTCTCAGACAGAAAAAGAGTACCTATCTCCTATCTCACAAGGACAAATCTTCATCTGTGGGTCAGGATTCCAGTAGAAGGCATTATACAAAGCTTGTATCCTGCCTGGGCTGGCTGGGTGGGTATGCAGTCCGGAGGACCCCCACCGCTACCCCCCCAGGGTGGAAGGTGCTCTTCGACCTCACGGGAGCAGCAAGGAGACTCTCCTGGGCCTCCCTGTGGCCCTCACCTCACTGTACAGGACCCCTGGCACATCTAGTTCATCCCACCAGCCTCACTGCTCAGGCCACAAGGCATCAGTAAGTCAGACCCCCCCAAAGACAGGGATGGATGGCACAGGTGGGCTCCACCCCAGTGACTGTGAACAGAGGCGTGGGGAGACAGCGCTGGCTGGAGCCTCTGGGCAAAGGGCAATCATGACCAAAGCATGTGCCATACATTGTGCCTTGATTTAAGATAGCACTCATCCTGTTCCCACAAACTAAGGAATGCTCAACTAAAACTGGAGAAATCACTACACTCTCAGTGCATAGAGGCATCAGGACTTTCTTGATGGCTTTCTTGGCTTCTTTTATGAATTATTAGGAAGGGAACCATTTTTCAGACCCACCCTTGATTCCACCATCAGGGTTCCACCCAGGATTCCACCATCAGGGAAGCCTTCCTCTGAGCCTGGCAGCTCTAAGTCCCTCATTTCTCCCATGAGCAAACCAGACCTGCTTCTCTCACCTTTCTCCTACCTCACAGTCTGTCAGGTCTGTGGCCCTGTTAGCCCTCTTGGCCCCACACTCCACACTAATAGGGTATCTACTTGTGGCACTGGGACAGGAAGCCTGCCTCTGGCTTCTCACTGTATCACCAGGTCCCGGTCAGGTACCTGCCGAGAAAGCACTCAATAATACCTGATCATCAAGGGAATACAGAAAGGAACAAAACAAGAAATGAGCTAGAAGGAGACCGACTGCACAATGAAGGATTCATTTCAAAAATAAAGATTTTAGGGGTGCTTGGGTGGCTCAGTCGGTTAAGTGTCCAACCAGCTCAGGTCATGATCTCACGGTTCATGGGTTCAAGCCCCACGTCGGGCTCTGTGCTGACAGCTCGGAGCCTGGAGCCTGCTTCGGATTCTGTGTCTCCCTCTCTCTGCCCCTCCCCCGCTTGCACTCCACCTCTCTCTCTCTCTCTTTCTCTCTCTCTCTCAAAATAAACATAATAATTAAAAATAATAATAATAAAGATTTTCATAGTCTCTAAGGGCATAAGTTTGAGTGTCTGGTATTTGGAGATTAGGTAAAGACACACCCAAGTCAGCACCGGAACCAAATAACCAATCTTAACACACAGAGGGACACGTGGATTTCCGATACACTGCCCACATTTTAAAAACGTACACCTCCAGACTATTGAGTCAGGCAGGCTGCAATGACAAGGGCTGATTTAGGATCCAGTGCTGCCTCTCCCATCTACGTCTCTCACAGCAGACCCCCATAATCGATCCCTCCATTCTTCCAGGGCCAGCCCAGACCTAGCCTGGGACTCCTCCACCCAGTGCACACTAACTGTACCGTTCACCCCCACTGCTACCTGCCTCAGAAGTATCTGGGGCTCTGTTAGAGATCATGACGGCCAGCTCACGTCCCATGCTTCCTAAGACAAACCCACTGGGACTGGGGTCAGGGAATCTGCATCTCTAAAATGATGTCCAGGTGAGCTTTCAGTAGGGGGACATTTGAGGACCACTGTCTAGCAGGAACTAACAATCACTTAGAGTCCATCCTATTTGGCCTCCCTGGACTAGAGTAGCATCCCCGGATGTCCATGTGCGTGGGGGGCTTTTCCTATGAGACTAAGACCTGAGAAGAGTGTGCACAAGCAGAAGATTCAATTCATAACGCTCGGGTTGTGAAGCAAGGGGAATGCAGAGGTAACAAGCCTCAGAAAGAAGGTGGCAGTGGGAGGGACCAGGACTCGGGAAGTCCTGTAAGATGCCCTCACCCCTAGGGGATACTCATCATGGAGGGGGAGGCACAGGGAATGGACAGGGCAGGATGTCAAAAGAACTACTGGGTAACGATTGCCAACTTGAAAACTCTGCCAGTTTGGACCTGGAATTCATTCACTGATTTATTTACTCATTCCTTCATAAATTCCAAGATTTCTTCCACCAACGTGCACTTAATGTGCCAGGATATGGGTCTGAACCTAAAGCATGAATCTGGCTCCACATATGTTCAAGTTGTTGCACAGGAGGTGCCTGAGGTCTAGGGGACATGACGAATGAGAGGACAGCCACTACAAGCGGTGGCCTCCTGAGTCCACTACCTCGGACGGTAAAATCCTCCTTACCACATGGAATGAGAAATCCAAAATGTCCCTCATATTTAATTTTTTTAAAAATGTTTAGGGGCGCCTGGGTGGCGCAGTCGGTTAAGCGTCCGACTTCAGCCAGGTCACGATCTCGCGGTCCGTGAGTTCGAGCCCCGCGTCAGGCTCTGGGCCGATGGCTCGGAGCCTGGAGCCTGTTTCCGATTCTGTGTCTCCCTCTCTCTCTGCCCCTCCCCCGTTCATGCTCTGTCTCTCTCTGTCCCAAAAGTGAATAAAAAATGTTGAAAAAAAAAAAAAATTAAAAAAAAAAAAAAAATGTTTATTTGTTGAGAGATAGAATGTGAGCAGAGGAGGGGCAGAGAGAGAGGGAGACACAGAATCCGAAGCAGGCTCCAGGCTCTGAGCGGTCAGCACAGAGCCCAATGAGGGCTGGAACCCATGAACCATGAGATCGTGACCTGAGCCGAAGTCGGACGCTTAACCGACTGAGCCACCCAGGCATCCCAAGGTCCCTCACATTTAAACTCAGACCTTGTTTTCACCTCCCAACAGAAGTAGCCATCGTTCTTCTGGAATGAAAAAGACTCAAAACATGGGGTTCAAAAGGCCACACAGAATAAATCCAGGACTGGTGCATCTCAGGATTGACAGGGGTCTGCCTGGCCCTAAGGACTCAAGCCGAGATGAGAGGCTCTAGGCAAAACTCTCCAAACTCCTCACATCCTGTCCAAGTCTAGATTACTGCCAACTCTGCCAGAGCACGGTGATATGGCCCCAAAGGCCACCTTAGGGGGAGGTGACGATTATTCTGGAAAAAGCCTTAAGAAGAGTGTATGCCTGGAGGGGTGTAGCTGGTTTGTTACTAGTCGCTTACTGGTCACCTACTGATGGTCTGGATTTCTGAATTCCTTAAAAAACACAGTCCTGAGCACATCCTTAAATAAGATTGCCCCTCACCGAACATGGAACAACAGCCAACAGTGTACAAAGGCTGGGCCTTCTGGAAGCTGTGGTCCCTGGAGCTTTTCTAGCCCTACGTCACCACTAGGAGAGGGTATCTGGCCACCTCCGGGCACAACTCCATCAACACGAATAATGAAAACTCCAGAGCTTCCTGAGCCCTCCTTTGCTCTTTCCACGGCTTCCCTCTGCCCTTGGTCACCCTGGACCTCTGAGTGGCCTTCCAAGGTCTGTCTGAGGGGGTCCCTCCCTTCCTGTCCAGCCTCATCTCTCCCTCATTTCCCCTGTGGGATTCCTCCTGTAAATCGCCATACTCTGCCTTCGTTACTCTACAAGCATCCTCTCCTCTTCTGGCTCCGGGCCTCCACACTTTCCCTCTCTCTGGAACTTTGTTCCCTGAGTCTCCTCCTTCTCCATCAAACTTGTGGTTGGCACTTTGGATCTTATAATTCATCATCAAGTCTTCTGGAAGCCTTCCACAACACCCCATTCATCCCAAGACGGGTTAGCTTCCATGCTGTGAACGTCCCACTCTGTGCCCTGCTTGCCTCCTCCACTGGCCCGCGAGTTGCTTCATACAGACACAGGCCAGAGTCCAGCAGGGTCAGGCTGTGACTGGAGAGCAGCAGTGAAGGGTCTTGGCTGGGCTGTTCCTCCTTAGCCCCCTCCAATGTCCTGAGCCCCACACAGGAGACCGAAGGACAGAAGGAACTTTGTGCCATAGCCTTCCGTTCCCGCCCAGGGGCATCTGGGCGCCACTCATCCTCAGGGAGAACATCAGAACAACCAGCCCCCTTACCTAGGAATGGGGAAGAAGGAATTCTTTCTACTCTATCCAGAAGGTCTCTAATTCATTCATGGAAACACAATTTAGTTATTGATCCAAAAAGTATCATTTCTAGCTTCAGATTTTAAACTTTTTTTTTTTTTTTTTTTTTTTTTTTTGGTAATATAAGAGGAGCTGGGTGATAGGACAGTCTGACTTCAGTAAACCAGGTCTGCCCAGTATTACCCAGTGTGGAGATGCAGCCCTTCGACCGGTGAGGTTCTACTGCTCGAGTGCCCAGGTTTGTTCACGTTGTGGTAATACCGCACACTCTATACTTCCGATTTCTGCATTTTGCCGCGTGTATACAAAAGCTATTCAAATTCATTTTCAGAGAAAAAAGGGATCCTTCCACATAAAGATGGACACCATCAGTGCTCTGAACATCACAAAGAAAGGTATCCGCTACCCCCGAGAAGACAAGCAGACAATTTGCTGCCTGTTCGTTCTGGTCAAGCTGGTCTTCCCTCTGCCGCTGCTCAGAAATGCCTCCTGCCGAGTTTTTCCCTTGATTCACGTGACATGAGGAGTTCTCTGCATCTGTTCTCTGGCCTTCTTCCCTTTTAAAAATAATTTGTGGTTTGTGTGTTTTTACACAATACAGATTAGCTGGCTGGGGATGCGTCACTGCACATACACCATCACTCTCGGTGTTTAAAAATAAAAACTGCATCTGCAATGTAACGCTCAGGCCTTCCACTTTTAGAAAAGGATGAAAGGCTTGGGTGCCCAGAGCCTTCTTTTCAATCCGACTCAGGCCCTTATGTGCCTGTGCAGAGCCTGTACAGAATTTAACCTGCAGGGTTCCGACAACTCGAGGGCGCCTCTGTGCTCCCAAACTGTGGCCTCCCAGACCTGCCCATTCAATCTCAAAAGCACATGGCAGGGGTCCCAATCAGCCTCACGATCCCAGACTCCAGAAAAGGCTGTGGTCTCTGGCCATCAACTCAATGGGATATATTCCCTCAGACTAACAAAACAGAGCACCCTTGAGTCACAACATGAAGGGCGTCTGGTTGGAGACCCCGTGTTGCCGTCCGGGATGGACAGGACACAAGTGTGCATCTGGTTTCAATCAGAAATGCCCACGTGTATATCACCTGAGATGGCTCACACTTGATCAGGCAGCTGAATGGGTCACAAATCATTCCCGATCCGAGTGTTCCTCTCTCTTATTCCGTGTGGGCTGGAAGTCTTACCATGGGAAGCAAATGACAGCCCTGGCCAGTACCACCACTGGTCGCGGCCATAATGGGGAGGACTCAGCAGGCTGGACAGCAGCTGCTTTCAGGCTAGTCCTGTGTCCCTCTCCCCATCTCCTGGGTGCGCAAAAAACACCCTCTTTCATGCTTACCTATATAGCTGTGCCAGAAAGACTTCACCCACAGCGGAGCATTAAGGGCTGAAACGCCAATTTCAGGTTCTAAACGAAAGCCATCTCAGACTGGCTGGCCTCAGGAACCTGTCTCCTGGTCCTATCTGATTTTATACCACCTGGCCCAAATGAGGAAACTGCAAAGTTTCTGAGTAAAATCGAATGTAGAAATCTTTTCAAGTTCAGAAACCTCTTAATCATTTTTCTGGGGAAGAGGTCAATGACCGGTAATGACCAGTAATGACTTAAGAGAAGACAGCTGGCAAGAGACCAGAATGAGGAAGCCCGAACATTCTGGGTGTGGTGGGTACAAGTCACGCTCCCGGCCAGCCTCAGAAGCTCCCACACAACCCCAGAAGGCAGAGACCAGGACGGATATGCAATTTACTTGACGGTGGGTTTCTCCTCTCTGAAAATAACCTGGGGACCATCAAGCTACAAGGCTTTCATCCCCAACTCCCCCACCTTCAAAGAGAGGGCTGTTTTACATCTGTACTCGGATTAGTGTTATTTTTGTGTGTCAGGCTTCCATTAGGTATCAGACTCAGAGAACTAAAATAAACGCAGAGAACAAAGGAAACCAGTGGAAGCTGCCAGATGTTTTTCTCTCGGTGAGTCCACGAAGGCCAACCTGTGTGCTGTTGCCTGCCCAGCTTCACCTTCAAGAGTGGCCTGTGCTTAAGGATCAAATGTGCGGTTTTGAAAAATCAAACAAGAATCGCTTCTTGGTCACCATTATATTGATTTTTGTCTGCTTATGCCCAGGAATTAAGAATGGGAGATTGAGGGCGCCTGGGTGGCGCAGTCGGTTAAGCGTCCGACTTCAGCCAGGTCACGATCTCGCGGTCCGTGAGTTCGAGCCCCGCGTCAGGCTCTGGGCTGATGGCTCGGAGCCTGGAGCCTGTTTCCGGTTCTGTGTCTCCCTCTCTCTCTGCCCCTCCCCCGTTCATGCTATGTCTCTCTCTGTCCCAAAAATAAATAAAAAACGTTGAAAAAAAAAATTTTTTTTTAAAAAGAATGGGAGATTGACACAGGAGCCAAGTCAAGAGTCACCCAAGCTAAAAATAAGGGTCAGCATTGATCCGGCCCTGAGCTATGGGAGCCTTAGGTGCATTTCTCATCTACATGTTATCAAAATCAAAGAGGCCCATGTTGTTATTTTTATTTAATAGATGGGGAAACTGAGACACGGGAAGGTTAGGTAATCTAACACGTCAGATGCAGCAAACATCAGGCATAGAATTTGAACTATTCACAGATCCCTTAACCACAGCATTAAACAACCTCAGCAAGGGAATGACAATAATTAATTTTGGGGAAGCCTTCCTTCTCAGTCATCTTAGGGAGTGGTCGGGTACACACTTTCTTCGGTCCCTTAAGCACCTACGCTACTGGAGCTCTTTATCCACAGCAGGTACTGGCTGGATTTCCAGAGTCTCACACCCAACAAAAATCTACCTCAAGAAGATAACAGAAGCAAAGACCTTCCAAAAGATTTAGGAAAATTAATGTCCGCTGATAACATAAAGAAGTTGACTATGTTACACCACAGTTACTGAATATTTAATAATCACATCAGTATTAATATTTCAAGACTGAATAAAACCATTCATTATTTTTTTTTTTTTCTGGGACTTGGCACTAAAAAAAAAAAAAAAAAATCCCTATTTTTCAAACTGACAAATGTTCCACCCTTCACAATTCAGATTAGTGCTCATCTTGAAATTTTTATAAATTGGGTTAACCAGTCAGCAAATATGTTTTTGAGGACCACACCACATGTTGGGCTCGATGCTTTGGAGCCTCCACAATGGCTGTCGTCACTGCATCTCTCGTCCTGTGGAGGCTGGCACAGAGGAAATGGTCAGACACCTACTACTGACAACTGCAGAGGCCAGGGTGAAGGGCAGGAATGCCTCAGTGGCATTGGCTACAATTCACATGTCCACAGTATCTGTCCAATTGGACCCAGTAAAGGACAGTCAACATGTCATGCATTAAGCAGATACGTTTTAAACGTGGATGTCAATATTTGCTAGTATATTCTTACAGAGCATTTCCAAATACGAAATTATATAAATCCTTGATAATGTTTGGCAGATCCGTAGCAAAGTCCACCAATGAGCTTCATAAGAATTCATCTACTCATTTCTCCAACTCATTTAAAAATGAATATCTATAGTCAGCCATTTATATACTTCAGAGCTTGATGTTTTTTTTAGGCTCTTTTTTTTTTTTTTATCTGACACACAATATATTCATTTCAGGTGTGCTACAGAGTGATTTGACATTTGTGTACACCATCCAATGATCCCCATGGTAAGTCTAGTTACCATTTGTCACTGCACATAGTAAATATAATGCTACCGAGTAGATTCCCCATCCTGTACAGCACATCGCCATGACATATTTATTTTACACCTGCAAGTTTGTACTTCTCGATCCCCTTCACCCATTTCACCCCCACCTCTCTGGTTATCACCAATCTGGTTTTTCGGGGTTTTTTTTGTTTTTTCTCTAACACAAACCACTCGTGTCAGCAGATAACTAGAAATCAGGACAAGAGGAAAAGGATGTTGAATTAACTCTCATCAACTACTTACTGGAGATGTCACCTGCGTGAAGGAAAGGCCTGATGGAAATTTTGCTTTTCATCGAAGCTGATTATTGATTCATAGCCACTGGGTTCTTGCAGGATCCAGATGACAGCCATCCAGCCCCCCCATCTTAATTACAGTCACAACGCTGCTGGCTGCAGCATCCTACCTCTCAACAGTGTTGCAGGGATCGAAGGCCATTACCACACCAACTAGACTGACCCCTGCACTGTGCTGGCAGGTGCCAGACACGCGGAATGACTGATAAAGTTATGTCACCATAACCGATGTTGGTAGAATAGGAAGTGCCTCTTCCTACTCCTTTCTGGCCTCATCATCACATCCAGTCATTATTGCTATATTGATTATCAAAAAAAGTACGTGTTCTAAAAATCCCATAGTAAAAATAACAGCGCTTATGGAAAAAAGAGAAAGATACCATTCAAAACTGATGCAAATTTGTACCCAGAGAAGGAAAGAAACTAGCGATTACAATTTAAAAAATTATCAGCACAGTTAAAAGTAAATGTTATCACTAGGAAGTAGAGGAACAGGACTTACAGATAGTTATTTGTACACCTGTATTATAGCAGGATTATTCACAACAGCCCAAAGGTAGAAACAACCCAAGTGTCTACAGACAGGTGAATAGATAAACCAAATGTGTCATATACATACAGTAGAATATTCTTAAGCTTTAAAAAGGAAAGAAATTTGGACACACACTACAACATGGATAAACCTTGAGGACATTAAGCTAAGTGAAACTAGCCAGTCACAAAAGGACAAATACTGTATATTTCCACTATCTGAGGTACTTAAGAGTAGTCAAATTCACGGAGATGGAAATCAGCACGGAGGTTGCCAGGGGTCGGGGGAAGAAAGGGGAATGGGGAATTAGTGTTTCACAGGCACGTCATTTCAGTCTGGCAAGATAAAAAAGAGTTCTAGAGATGCCTTGTGGTGATGTTTGCATAAAAATGTGAATGTTCTTTTTTTTTTTTTTTTTTTTTTTTTTAAATTTTTTTTTTCAACGTTTTTTATTTATTTTTGGGACAGAGAGAGACAGAGCATGAACGGGGGAGGGGCAGAGAGAGAGGGAGACACAGAATCGGAAACAGGCTCCAGGCTCTGAGCTGTCAGCCCAGAGCCTGACGCGGGGCTCGAACTCACGGACCGCGAGATCGTGACCTGGCTGAAGTCGGACGCTTAACCGACTGCGCCACCCAGGCGCCCCAAAAATGTGAATGTTCTTAACGCCAATGAACTATATACTTAAAGATGGTGAAAACTGTAAATTTCATGTTATGTATGTCTTACCACAACTTTAAAAAATTTTTAAAAAGAAGACTTCCCCTAAAATTCTAAGAGGTAAAGGTGGCTTGATTGAAAGATGGGGGAGTTGGAGGCGTTAAGTTCTAATGACAAGGGCAAACTGCACAACGCTCAGACAGATCCGGCAAAGTCACTTCCGGAACAGAGTGCACAGCCAAAACAAACCAAGAACAAGGTGAATGGGTTCCTCCCTGGCTTGCAGAGTTCTGCTCGATCTGTGCACTGCTGGAAAATATTAATACGCTGGAACATATTAATGTGGAACAAATGATTTCCATAATATACTGATATCACTGCCATATTTACCATCATAACAGTATAGGAGCTAGCCTACATTATAGAAACACGTGATGCGGCAGGAGTTTGGTATCTAACGTTTCGAATAATAGTTCCTAACACTGCTAAAAGAATGGTAAGCTTGCAAACTTTTAATCGGTTCAAATTTTGTATATACCCCTGCCACAGCAATGACCCTGCCTATACCTCCACCCACAAGCACACATTTATGCATCCCTAACTGTCCATTTATTTTGAATTACTTTTCATTGCTTGCCTTGATTCACGCTATTCCCCTTAGCTTAATGCAGAAATTCTGATTTATGAAGTTGTGAAGGGAAAAACAGACAATTATTTGGGTCCTTCCAGTAGGCTGCAGCTATATTTTAATAATCCAATAGGAAGATGTGGGGATGTGTTTCTTATGTCCTTAAATGAGGCTGACAGAACCCTCTAAGACTCCTAGTGAAGGTCTGGAGTTGAAGCCAGGGGAATGAGCCCTGCTTCTCCCTCTGGAAAGCACGGTCAGAACTTCAGGCTGATTCCACTTGGGATAAACTTTCTGGGATCAGAAGAGCCAATCTGCCCGACAGCCCCTTCCCCACTGGCCATTAGCACACTTTATTGTGAACCCTGAGGAAGCTAAAGATGAGACAGCTAGATTTTTGAGGAAGAGGAGTGTAAAAGACAAAAGGAAGGAACGTGGCAGGAGAAATCGGTGTCCTACTACTCGAGGGAGGGAGGGCCTGGAGAGGTGTTACAGTGGGGTCTGGGTGCCAACAGAGTCTCGGCCACCTGGCCTCTGGAACCCTGGGGAATGCAAAGATAGGCTCACATGCTGCTGATTTCCTACAAATGCCAGGAAAAATAAGAAACCCACCAAACAAAATTAATCTAATCTCTGGAAAGGAAAAGGGGAGTCAATGCACCTCAAGTGTCTATACTTATAACTTCACAGCTTGTGTTAAATGGTCCTTGTGTTAAATCCCTTTTGCCAGTTGGTAAAGGGATATTCTGATTTATGCTGTACACTTTTATGCCAAGGTGAAGGCCTTCTATGGAGCTTAAAAGAAACTTGATATAGAGCATATGATCCCTACAAAGCCTAACAACACGCTAAACAAACACACTGCCACTAACACAAAGGGCACCCAGTGAAACATCAAGGCTGCTTAGGAACCATGAACAGATGCAGAGGCATGATTCTTCCTCCCTTACAGAAGCCATCTCCAACTCAGGAGGCTCATATCTTACCAGCGACCTTCATCGGTTGGAAAGCGCAACATCTTTCTAGGGTAATAATGTGCGGGGCCACAGCTCACAGGAGTTGGGAGCACGGGATCTGGGAATCTACGTGTTCACCAATCACTGTTAAATCCTGTCTGGCAAAGGGATGCTTGATGCTAGCATGATCAATAAAATAAAAATTTATTAATCAGACGCCAAAAGCCGGCCAGTCTACTTCTAATCTACTCCCAAGAGAAATTCTTGCCCACATGCACCAAGAGACAAATATAAGAATGTTTGCAGCAATACTGCCTGTGATAACAGAAGACTGGAAACAGTCTAAATGCCCATCAACAGTAGAATGGATAAGTAGACTGTGTTACACCCACACAATGGAACAGCACAGCGGTGGAGCTGAATAAGTTACGGCTACAGGCATGGATGAACCTCGGGAGCGTGAGGCTGAGTGCAACAAAAATTGAGCTACAAATAACGTGGCACTTTACTCCATGATATAAAACTCAACAACGCATCTGTTTATGGACACAGACACATGTGGCAAAACTCTCCAGAAAAGAAATGAAACGATGAACACAAATTCCCCAAGGAGTCATCTCTGTGTGTGGAGGACACAAAAGAAACTTTAAAATAATGGTGTTCTCTTTCTTACATTGGGTGGTAGCCTATGGGTATTCATCGTATCACTAATTCTTTACCTCTTACCGATATTTTAGGAAAGTTTTTGTGGTTTTACAAAAAATGCTATTTTAAAAAGCAAAGGGAGTCAACAGCCTGCCTCCTGGTTATGGGAGAGAACTATAGGGTAATTCTTGCTTCAAACTGAAGGGACTGGAATTCTTCGGGGGAAGGAAGAAATATAGATTTGTCCTTCCAGAGGTATCTCCTGCCCTCACACACTCCCAGGTCTGATATTCCCAGGGTCCACTTGATTCTTGACTCTGTGATGGTCACTTGGATAAGATGGGCTGTGGGTTCAACACTGTGAGCAGCTGAGTGTATGTGAGGCCTCCTTTTTCTTAGAAGTGATCAAAAGACATCAGTGATTTAGAGCAGGCATCAGCAAACTGCACACCCACAGGCCATATCCAGTCTGCCACTTGTCTCTGTACAGCTTGTAAACAAAGAATGGTTTTGACATCTTTTATGGTTGAAAAATAGCAAAAGAAGAAGAATATTCTTTAACATGAGAAAATTATATAAAATTCAAATGTTAGTATCTATAAAGTTTTACTGGAACACAACTACCTTTGGTGTGTTGTCTGTGGCTGCTTTCACTCCATGACAGTGAACAGAGTAATCCGCAACAGAAATGGTATGGCCCAAAAAGCCAAAAATATTTACTCCCTGACCCTTTGCAGAAAAAAAATCTCCCAACCCTCATCCCAGAAAAAGGTTAAAAAAATGCTCAGGTCAAGTTGAGAAGAACCTAAGACACAAAATTTGCTTCTTTGCTTATATTCAGCCTTATTCCATAAAGAATTTATGGCTTTTGTGAAACTATACAATAAAGTAGAATATAGATTTTAAAAATAAGGGCTGGGAATAATCTGATGAGAATGGGGAGACAGGCCCAGAGAGACAGACCATCCAGGTTATGAGATCTACACAATTATTGATAACGGAATACCAATCTGTGCCTTCGGCAGCCAAAGTACTGTGGGAAAACTCACAAAGTCTGAGGAAAACAAACAAAAACGTAAGTTACTTGGAGCAAAGCTGCTCCCCCATTGGGGTGAAGCCACTGCACTGACTGGCAGTGTCCTGACAACATCCCCACAGTGAGCTTCCGGCGACAGAAGGCAAGTGTACAATTCCGCGGAGCCCTCGGTCAGGATGGTCTAGTAGGTAGATGTGATCAGATTTTTCAAACAGAGACCATGCTCAGCCTTACTGGGTCTTCATCATCTCCTCCCAAGAGCACAACTTGACTGTGTGTTAGCCAAGTACAAAACCTGTGCCAAGCAAGCCAGGTTCCAGTCTCTGTGGAGAACACGATGATGTGTGCGTGCCATCTGCACATCCGAAGACACTCAGGAACAGCCCACAGTCAGCTGCTCAAATTTGAGAACAGTTCTACAAACTGGAATGTGAGCTGGCTTAGAAGCAGGGGATTACAGAGAAGGACTGGCACCCTTCTGGGCCCTCCTCTCTGAGGCCTGCCTGACCCCATCCACCTAAGAAGCCCTGACTCACCAACACCAGAACTTAGGGGCGGCCGTGGTCACTGCTGTCCACGGAGAAAGGAAAAGGCAAGAGGTCAAAGGTCATCAGCACATGAACAGTGGAGCATAACTGGACACGGACACCCTAAAGAGCACTTATAGAAGTGAAGCAGAACTTTAAAAGGGTGAAAAGAGGGGCACCTGGGTGGCTCAGTTGGTTAAGTGTCCGACCTCAGCTCAGGTCATGATCTCGTGGTTCATGAGTTTGAGCCCCACATTGAGCTCTGTGCTGACAGCTCAGAGCCTGGAGCCTGCTTCGGATCCTGTGTCTCCCTCTCTCTCTGCCAGCCCCCTCATGCTCTGTCTCTCTCTCTCTCTCAAAAATAAATAAACATTAAAAAAACTTTTTTAAAAGGGTGAAAACACCCAGGATACTGGATTTTACTTCAAGGGTGCCATTTTAATGCCTGCATCTGCATGGCGGTCCCATGTCCATCTGCTGAAGGGAAGGAAGCTCTTTGCTTCTATTTTATGATGGTGCAGACTGAGTTCCAGAAGTTTCCAGCCTGCCTGCCCACTTCCGGCCACATGCCCCTGAGAAAGTCCATAACTTCCCTGTAAAGACCCAATGGAAGGAATATGAAAGCTTGATGGGAACTTAGGCAAGGAAAAAGCTGTTGAAACCAGTCTGGTTTTAATTACAAAATAATAAGCAGTCTGCTGATTTAGCATTACATAAAACCATATTGGAGATATTTTTATCTGTATATAATTTTTTAAAGGAAATACATTCACATACTTCAAAAAATCAAGGTGCTAATAGAGACACACACTGAGAGATCTGGCTTCCCCCACCCGTCCCCTGTCCGTTCCACACCCTGTCCCTACCCCTATGCGTCCCTCACCATAGATTACCATTTTATTGGATCTCTGGTGTCTACCCAGCATCTTTTAATGCATTTACAAGTGAATACAAATATATTGTCTTATTTTTCTCTCCTTTTCTTACACAAAAACACGTTTTTCTCTACCTTACTTTCTTCCCTTAACAATACAGAATGGCTAGCTTTTTGCACGGACCTTCTGTTTCTTCTGTGACAGCTGCAGAGAGTCCTCTTTGTGTGGCTGGGCCTAGTCTGTTAACAGTAGAAACACAAGCTATTTCTAGGCTTTGTTGTCACAAACAACATGCAACCTTATCCAGACTTCCCTCAGATGTGTTTAGGTTTGTTTGCAAGATAAACTCCCAGCAGCAGATCACAGATTTTAATCCCACCCATCCCCCAGTCTACCATTTTATAAATCATCTTTATTTTTATCGATGGCTTTAGTCAATTAGTCAATGGTAAAAAACATAAGAGATGACAATTGAGGTAGGGAGTCTTAGGAATCCGTGCTTTTGTTGGCAACACTAGAGAGGGGATAATATTCTGTGGCAAGGCTGTCCGGGTGCCCTGCCCCTTCTCCTCCTACTCCTTCTTGTTCATACTACAAAGAGTTGGAGAAAGAACAACTGAGAATGTGGGACATAAAAGCAAATGCACCAAACAAGTATCTGAAAAGGGACGCCATGCGCTCCATTTCCCCGCTGGTCTAAGATGCTGAGGTCTCAGGGGCACCAAGAGAAAGTTGGATGTTTTCTAACTGTGTTGCCATAATTATTTACCTCCTACACCAAAGTCTTTCTGAATGTACCCACATTTCCATCTAAAATGAGGGGGGTGGTTGGGGACTAAGAATAGGAAAGATCCTCAAGATACAAACCAACCCAAGGTGCTTCTCACCCTGCCTGTGAGCCACCATGCCTATGTCCTGAGGGGGTCATTTCTCCTCCCTATTTCTATTGTTGAGGACAAGCTACAACTATGAAGACAGTCACATGCTCCCCGAGACTCCAAAAGCAGTGCCAGGCAGAGGCACCATGGCCCTGGTTTCTGGGAAGGGACATCAGGGGAGACCTGAGCCTTTCTGGACACCTTTCTTCCACTAGCCCCATAATGGGAAAGGAGAGTGGGCAGCGTAAGAGGAGAAGGAAGCAAATAGCTGTGGTCCCATCACGTCTCCCCTCCCCTGCCACCTTTATCTTTAAAACCCCCTGTCGGGCCAAGCGGTGAAGGGCTACGATGGGCCGTGCCATCTGATAATGACGAGACAAATGGTAAATCAGACAGAAGACTGTCACGCCTACTGCACAAGTGGAGAATTATCCCATGGCACTTCCTCCTGTGGTTGCACAATTATTCTGAGCATATCATGCCCTGCCAGTTACCCAATTCCTTTATCCGTGAATCTGGTTTTGTGGAGAAGAGTCTTCAGAGAGCCTTTCGTACTGCTCTATAGTTCCGTACCCGAGCGCCTCTTGGAGTCGTTGCTCACTTGCTGGGAGGGACAGTTCTCAACCTGCTGCCCTCAGCACCAGGAGCGAGCCCTGAGGAAAACTCCCACGCCCCGCCCCACCCAGGGCCAGCACAGGGGCATCTTGGGGTGGAAGCGGGCGTGGGAACACATCCTCAAAGCTCCTCAGGTAGTTGTGAAGCACAAAGAGGGTTGAGCAGCGCTGCGAGGGGAAGTTACGTGGGCAAGACTCCAGGCCCCAGCCCTTCATGCTCACACGGGGGTGTGTACTGTGCACATTGTGGAGTCCCACCTCCAAGTTCCTTTCAGGAAAAGCTTCTGCTGATTGTGAAAGTCTGCAAACCACTGCACGTAGATAAGCTTCTATGTGGTTGTAATCCTGTTTCTAATTTTATTTGTTTTTATTTTTTTATTTAAAAAAAATTTTTTTTAACGTTTATTTATCCTTGAGACAGAGAGAGACAGAGCATGAACGGGGGAGGGGCAGAGAGAGAGGGAGACACAGAATCGGAAGCAGGCTCCAGGCTCTGAGCCATCAGTCCAGAGCCCGACGTGGGGCTCGAACTCACGGACCGTGAGATCGTGACCTGAGCCAAAGTCGGAGACTCAACCGAGTGAGCCACCCAGGCGCCCCTGTTTCTAATTTTAAAATAATGCATCCCTACAGCCACCATCCTTAGAGCACCACCAATATTCTTGATATCGTATACTCTTGGTTACATACAGTAAAACCTTGGTTGCGAGCATAATTCGTTCTGGAAACACGCTTGTAATCCAAAGCACTTGTATAGCAGAGTGAATTTCCCCATAAGAAATAACGGAAACTCGGAGGATTCATTCCACAACCCAGAAATATTCATATAAAAATGATTACAATACTGTAATATAACACAAAACGATGAAGAAAATACACACTATAAAGTAAAATAAACAAATTGACCCACATGTATCTCTGATAAACCTTTGTGGCTGAGGTGAGGGAGACAAGAGAGAGGGAGGTTATCGCGTAGGACGACTTTCACCATCACTAACAGAATCACTGCTCTCTGTTGGCTCAATGGAATCTTTTTCTTTTTGTGCAACTTTAACAAGGAACCTGTCCAATGACCTAGAATGAAGCAAAGCATTCCTTACTCTTGTTTGGACAATCAAAGGACCGTCCACAGGTGCTCTGAAGTGACCAAAAATACACTAGTGCCAGTGGTGGGCACCTTCCAACGTTCAGGAAAATCACTGGTTTCAGCCAAACACCGCAGCCTGAGACCGAGCATCCAAGCATGGGAGCCAATCAGCCACAATCCCGCAACAAGAGATAGAGGGAGAGGGAGAGGGAGGGGGAGGGGGGAGAGAGAGAGAGAGAGAGAGGGAGTGAGAGAAGGAGAGGGAGAGATGAACCGCTGGTTCAGCTGTGATCATGCGACGTTTGGTGTCACATAGAACTCATATTGCAAGACATCGCTCATTTACCAAGTTAAAATTTATGAGAAATGTTTGTTTGTCTTGCAAAACACCACTCGCAGAACAAGTTAGCTGATCCAAGGTTTTACTGTATATATAGTTACCGTATGGACTTATATACACATACATGTATAGAATTTCTATATGGCATTTCTATATATAATAATGCTAAAAGGATGAGATAAAATTCACATCAATAAAACTCCAGGGAATTGCCAGCCCCCGCTGGCCCAGCAGTGGCGGGGGGGAGGGAAAGGCTGATTACCAGAGTAGGAGCTAAACAACTGAATCCCTCAGATTAAAATGGAAACATTGCTTTATTTAATTACATTTTTAAAATACATGCATAGAAAAACTGAAGAGCATCTCCACAGGAAAAAGTTGGTGTACAGGTGAGCAGATGGCTAATGGGTAAGCTCTTTTATTCCAGGCAAAGAAAGCATTTCTAATTTAGGGCTTTAAGATCCCAGGAGATCAGATGGAGAAAGATCTTCGCCTTGGAAAGGTACCATCCTGTAAAATGCTAAGGTCATATCTCTTTTCCAGTTTAAGTCAAACCTACGGAAGACAAAACGGAGCTTTCTCTGGAACAAAGACCCAAAGAGAAAGGGTTCCAGACGTGAGGCCTCCCAAGATGAACAGAACACACACTTAGCAGGCTATTTCCCCGGGGCAACTGAACCAGGAAGACAAGCCACACTTGAAAGACACAGCTGTTCTTCAAGGGTTGGTGATCAAGTGCCAGGCACGGTGCTGGCGTAGGTGATATAGGTGGCATAGGTGGGCACGCCCTACTTTGTGGGGCTCATGGCAGGTAGAAAGTAATGACCAGTGCTGAAGGGCTTTGGAGGGGCCTGATACAGGCTCCAGGCTAGCTTCCCCAGGAGCCACAGGGTTGCAAGCACCTACAGAAAGAGAAAATGGTAGAGAGACCCTCCCAGGAAGAGCCCAGATGGGGAAGGGGAAGCATTCCTGACTGGCAGAAGCACAGAGAGCTGAGAGATGGCTGGAGAGCTTAAGGTAAGGCCAGAGACAAAGGGGCCCCAGTTGGGGTGGGGGTCCCTATTACTACAGGGAGTCTGGACTCTACCCAAAGAGCTGCGGGGAACCACCTACCACGGGGTTTTCAGAAAGATTAAGTTGTCCTTTTAGAAGCTGCAGCCTAATTGCAGCATGTGGAAGGGAAGGTGCGGGAGGCTCAGAGGCAGGCCTGGGCCAAGACAGAGAAGGAAATGACAAGTGCCTTGAATACCGATGATGATAATGATGGTGGTGACAATAACACCAGGAAGAGAGGATGCTGCACGTGCTTTATACTCACTAATTCAGGTACATGTCCCAACAACCTCCGAGGAGGTGCACTATCCCCCCCATTTTCCAGGAGAAAAGGATGAGGGATAGAGGGTTTAAGATTTACCTTAAGTGAGATACTTGTTAAAAAGGCCAATGAAATACAGACACAGAAAAACTGCTGAGAAGTCAAATAAGATATTACCTAAAGCACAGAGCGATAACTCTTTGATCACTTTAGTGAGGTACAATTTACATGCCATAAAATCCTCCCATTGCAAATGTACAATTCAACGATTTTTAGGAAATTCACAGTCACGCAATCATCACAACCCAGTTTTAGAGCACGTCAATCCTCCCCGAAAGCTTCCTTGTGCCCATTTGCCATCATACCAGCCCCAAACATTGATCCACTTTCTCTCCCTAAAAATTTAAGCATTAATAATATAAGTCAAAATATGCTTTATCATTTTTCGATTCATTATTTTTCTTTCCACAGAAGACACTCAAGGTGTCTTGAGGAGAACCAAGTAGCTTTATTTTTAGGTTGTACAACTTTATACCATATGCTATTTCCCTCCCACATCTTCTTCCTTACTGAAAATGATTTAGTCTGCTTTTTGGCATTAGCAATTTATTTAGGATTGTATTTATAATATAGCCAAGCACATATCAAATTAGCATGATCTAGAGTCAAATACGATTATCTTCTTAATTTGAGAGGTTTCTCTGCACACACAAAAAACAATACTTTATTTCAACTGGGCTTTTGTGTTTATTTTAAGGGAGGGTCATTAATAAGTGAAAATGATAACATCCCCCATAGAAGTATGAACACTAATGCTTGAGTATCTGAAACCCTGCTAATATTTTCCCTACACACCCACAACTGTAATAGTGATGTTTCTCAGCACTGGAGGACAGAAATAATTTTATTCAAATAGCCATTGCATAAGAGAACTTGTTGAAGTCCCTAAGCTCCCACGAGACCCAATTTTTCTATTGTAAAATGGGGCCCAGAGATAATTAGATCTACCTCTTCTTCCCTTCCAGGTTTCTGCTCTGCCCCAGACTGTGTGAGGGAAGGGATTCTCTCCAGGCCACTCCTGCAGTGATTTGCAGCCCAGCAGGTGCATCGATCTCCCTTGGGAAGGCCTTGCTTTGTCCTCTTTAGGGAGGGGCCTTTGCTCAGCATTCCTGCCCTTCCCACATCCCAGGTTCACCCCCATCACCAGGCAGGTGGGTCAGTTTGTGGCTCCCAAGTTCCTTCTTTACTCAGCAGTCCCAGCATGGGTCCGGGGTGCAGAAGGGTTATCAGGTCTCACCTCCTCACCCCGGCTTTCTAGTCCACGCAAATCCCACTGGCTCCATCCACACCACATACTCCATGGTGGAAACCGTATATGCCCCAGCCTCTGCCCCGTCCCCCAGTTCTCCGGCTGTGAGAAATCACCCACGCCCCTTCTTCAACCTCACTGGAACAAAGTGGTCTTCTTGTCAGCCCCTCTGGCTTCCCTCCTTCCCTTTCCAGCCCATGCCCCCGGGTCCAGCACTTCTACCAAAGCCAAGGAAAATCAGCCAGGCTGAGCCCTTGTCCCCACAGTAGTTACATCGTTCGCTGTGCCTTCTTTACAAATGGCTCCAGAGGGGACAATTTTGCCTCCCAGGGGACATTCATTTGGCAATGAATGTTTGCAGACATTTTTGGTTGTCACACCTGGAGAAGGAGGGTGCTCCTGGCATCTAGTGGGTAGAGGCCAGGGATGTCACTAAACATCCCACAATGCACAGGCCAGTCCCCACAACCAAGAATTATCTAGTTCAAAATGTCAGAATGTGAATCTATCATAACCTCAAAATGAAAAAAAATTTTAAGTCAAAATTGCCAAGGTTGAGAGACATCATTCTAAGGCACATCCTTTATTACATGTGAGGGCAAAATTCACTGAGTAGTTGACTATTAAGTTTTTTATCTTAAAAATGGGTGTGTGTTTCGAAGAAGATTCTAAGAGAGACGTGTAACAAATTTCCTTTGATCCAGGTATCCACACTTGCATAGGGTCTGGATGTGGGCCAGGTTTGTAACCATTCACCTGGTGAAAGCCATCAGAGAGAAGGCCAGAGTCTTAGAGGAAATGGACGGCACATGAAGGGGCCTGGACACATAAAACAATGAACAACCGGTAGCAAATGCCACCCTCGGCTCATCCAGAGGCTGCCTGGCAGAGAAAACAGGGCTTGGGTAATGTGGGCAAAGAGGCAGTGACTGATCCAGGGACAGTTAATATCCAGGGCCATGGATTTCAACTGTGATTTGTACAGTCGAGGCCCCTCCCAGGCCCCTCACCCAGAGAAGCTCTCCTTTCATTGGCTTCCCCATGTGTGTGACTTCATTTAGGAAAAGGTTTTGTTGGTTACAAAGAGTTTTAAAACCACTGTGAGGGTCTATATATCAGAGTGTATCAGTCAAGATTCTTGATTGCAAGCAACAGACACCAACAGTCACTGATTTAAGCAGAAAAGTACTTCATTGACAGCATATCAAGAAGCTCAGACCGGGCAATCAGGAATGAGAGGCAAACATGCCCCAGAACCGGGGTGTGAGAAGCCCTCTGCCACGATTCCAAACTCGAAGTTGCAGCCTGTGCAGCCAACAGCACCACCCTTGCACATCACTAACTGCCAGCAGCCACACCCTCTGCCGTCCCAGAGACATGATCCTGTGTAAACTGTCCCCACAGCCAGAGCGAGCTCTTCGCGTCCCTGAGCTGTCAGTGCCACAGGCTCCCAACTCAAAGATTAGGATGGACGCATCCACCTGCAGAGCCTGCAGAGCAGCTAGGCCCTAGCTGCAAAGGATGCTGGGAAAGTGAGCATCTGCATTTCCAAGTCCTTAGAAGGAAGGTAATATTCCAAGCACCAATGGGGTGGGGTGGAACAGATCTAAAAGAATGACCGTGGGATAAAAGGGCTCTGGGTTCTCAAGGAAGTAAAATGCATTGACAAAAGGGGGGAAAGACTTAAGTACCATTTATATAATTTTTTTGCATGTTTTAAATGTTTCACATCAAAATTAAAGGCGCCTACTTGGACACCAAACACAAACTACAGTTTGGCCTTGAACTATGCAAATGACCTAGGTCATGGCACTAGGTAGGGAGACATGGCACTGACATTGACTTTAGCAGCCACCAGGCCATTTGGAAACGTGATAGAAAAAGAAATTTCTCATTTTCACCTGGGTTCTTTTAGGTAAAATCAGACGTCAGGTACTATTGGGCTTGGCTGAAACCAACTACAGAGGAGAACTTACAAGTAATTAGTTAGAAGGCAGTGCACAGCCAACCACATACAGGTCCTCCCAACTTGACTTACTGAGAAAGTGGAAGAAGAAAGAAGCAATTAACACTAAAGATAAAGATCTATTTAAAACGATGGGTATATTTATAACTCACACATACCCAGACACTCTGTGGGTGGAGGCATGTACAGACATATGTCTGTGGTCAGACACACAGGAATCCACGGACACGTGAGAAGCAAATAAGATTTATAAAAATGAGACTCCATAAATGATGTTTGAACTATTAAAAATAATTCTAGGGTCTTTGATCTCAAATTTGACCAAATGAGACTCACGGCTAGAGTTGTTCTGCACAAATAACATTAATCCGTTAATTTTAAACTTAAACATTTATAATTTAGGGTCACTACTTTTTTTTTCTTTTGGTTTAAGCCAGTGGAACGTGTTTTGGCTCTCCCACCGAGTCCACTCATATTTGTAGATCTACTCACACAGGAAGGGCACTCTAGAGCGCCGGGCTGGCTCATTCGGAAGAGCCTGCCACTCTCTTGATCTCAGGGTTGTGGGTTCAGGACCCAAGCTGGGTGTAGAGATTACCTTAAAACATAAATAAACTTAAAAAAAAAAAGAGGACAATCTTAAGTCTAGAGTATAGTCAGAGAATTGATTTATCCTTGAAAAATATGAATCACAGAGAAAGGCAAAATGAAGTAACATTATTTAGGGTGAGAGGATAAGGTGAAAGGCGATTAAACCGAGACTTCCAAATGTCACAGAGCTTCTGACTGGCTGGTTTTTACTTCTACCAGGAAAGAGTCAGCAAAATAGGCCTAAACGACAAATTAAGGATGTACATCAAGTGGAGGAAGAGCATTGTGGTAACAAGGACAGTTAAACACTAGAATGAATAACAGAACAAAACTGTAGAACTTCATTCTCTGGGGATTTTAAAAACAGGGAATCAAAGTATCTACGATCTGACCTAACAAAGAATGCATAGGACCTCCATGGAGAAATATGTTAAGATCCATGAAACGTTCCAAAAGAAGATTTAAATAAATGAAATACAGATGTTCACAGAAAGGGGGACTTAACGTCGCACTGACGTCAGATTTTCTCAAACTTCATTTATAAAGTCAGTGCAATCCCAATCAAAATTCCCAAATCCCCAACAGGATGTTTGAGATGCAAACTGATTCTAAAATTTACATGGTTAGGGAAACTTTTTAGTAGGAGAACAGAGGGGACTCACCCGACCAGATGCCACAGTATCAGTGTGGGCACAACATAGGAGCACACAAATGGGTCATTAAATGTGATGCTAATGGTGGCATCCCAAATCAGTGGGGAAAGGATAACTTGTTTGCAGATGGGATTAGGAAAACTGGAAAGAGTTAAGAGTAGATTCTCCACCTTATGCCTACACAGAGATGGTCTCCAGATAGATTAAAAACTTAGATGCAAAAGAAAACTATGAACTGAGGCGGAGAGGAAAATGTAGAAATGAACTCGGGGTGAGATGAGTTTGTGAAACAGCAGCCAAAAGGGAAGCTACAGGTTCAACCATATCAAAATAAAGAGTTTCTGTTGCTTGAAGGCTACCAAAGACAAAGTTGACAGGGGGTGATGGACCAGGTGAGGAGCTTTGCAATCTCTGCGGACTGGCATCTAGAACGTGCACAAACACTTCCAAACAGCTAAAAATAATAATAATAACAATAAAAATTTTAAGGAAATTGTAAAATTTATGAAATGAGCAAAAGTTGAGGAAAGTTGTTCCCCAAAAAGGAAATCCAAATGGTTGAAAAGTATGTGAAGGACATGCTGGCCTCGCTGGTGGCAGGGAGCCCAAGGCAGACTGGTTTGTCCCCATCTGGAGATGGATAAGTATATGTGGTCCCCGCCCTCACGCATGGCCAATGACTAAGCAGTAGTCAGGAGCAAAGGACTAGCTGGCAACCATAAAAATACAAGGTTTCTTCAGATTAAAAACACTCCATTTTTAAAATCTACATCTCAGGCTATATATTTAACACTTCGTACTGGAGATCTATGGAAGGGGATGAATGGGGAAGGGGATGAAGAAGACATTTGACAAATAAAACAAAATGGCAGTGGGGCCTAGCATTGACTGGTGACAGAGTCCCATAAACTGAAGATCATGACTGAAATCTCCACAGCCAGGTTCAAAAGAATAAGGAATTATAGAAATATTATATATAAAATTTCATTTGTCTGTGATGACTTAGGCAGACTCCCATGGACAGTGCTCCTTCAAGGTTCTTTCCTGGCTCAGGAATGTGATTTGCAGATATTGTTATGAACTATCCAAAGCTCGCCTCTCATTGCAAATCCTGGCGTACTGTATTTGGCTTTAGATAAAAAGAGCTAAAGTTTCATCCAAAACACATAACCTTAAATATAAAAATCAGAGGACACCAAGTACTTCCCAAGGACAGTATTAAAAGTCCAGTGTAGACAGACTGCTCCAGCCAGAATAATGAAGCACAAAGTGAAATTCTCCAGGTTCCTTCCCAGATTGAGCAGGAGGATGGGGGTGGGGGGGGGGGCAGGAAGAGGGCGAGAGATATTTATTCCTGTAGGATGGCAAGCACTTTTTCCTACTACAGAGGAATTATTCTAGTTTAGGTTCCAGTATAATGACCTCATGATTAAGGGGCAAAGAAGAGGGGGGAATACGGAATAAAAAGAGAGTCAGTATAAAAATATCTTGTATTTTATCAGCTTGGAAACAGGTGTGAAAACATCCCACCCAGATCTGCACAGACATTTCTCCAAGAAGATCTACAAATGGCAATAAACACACAAGAAGATGCTCAACATCATTAGTCATTAGGGAAATACAACTCAAACCCCTAATGATACACTACTTCATGCCCACCATGATGGCTATGACCAAAAAGAGAATAACAAGTACTGGAGAGGATGTGGCAAAATAGGAGACCTCATATATTGCTGAGGGAAATATAAAATGGTACAGCCATTCTGGAAAAGAGTCCAGCGGTTCCTCAAAATGTTAGACATAGAATTACCGCATGACTCAGCAGCTCCCCTCCTACATATATACCCAAGGGAAATTAAAACACAGGCCCACATGAAAACTTGCACATGAATATTCACAGCATTATTCATAATGGCCAAAAAGCAGAAACAACCCACTGTCCATCAGTTACAACTGCATAAAGAAAATGTGGTGTATCTGCATAATGGAATATTATTCGGCCATTAAAAAAAAAGAAATATACGTGCTACAACATGGATGAACCTTGAAACATGCTAATAAGTAAAAGAAGCCAGACACAAAAGGCCACATATTATATAATCCCATTTATATAACCTATCCAGAATAGGAAATCCAAAGATATGGAAAGTAGCTGGCTGGTTACCAGGGGCTGAGGGAGGGAGGGGAGTGACGGCTAATGCGTCACTAATATGGAGTTTTCTTCGGGGGTGATGAAAATGTTCTAGTATAGTGGTAAGGGTTGAACAACTTTGTGAATATACCAAAAAGCCACTGAATTGTACACTTCAGAAGGCTAAATTGTAGGGCATGTAAATTACATCTCATTTAAAAAAAAAATCCAGCCCGCCAAAGTCCCACATTCCTGACTTCACCAGATGACAGAATGGGATGATTTCCTCAATACCAGCTGGGACCCACTCCGGGGAGTACCCTCCGATTAAACTTGTCTCTTCATGCTTTCTAGATATAAAAAGTCTAGGAAATCTCCAAGTTTATGGACTCTCTGCCTGTGAATATGAAAGACGTTGGGCTCTGAGCAATTCTTCCTGGCTTTGAATTTCTGCTCCATGCTCACCAACCATTTGGCCTTAAGCAAGTTTACTTCAATTCCTTAAGATACATTTCCTTATATGTAAGATGGGGACACTCTACCTACCTCACTGGGATGGTGTGAAGGTAAAAGGCTTAGCAATCACACTTGGGGCAAAGTAAATAGGTCAATAAATGTCAGGGGTGGTCTCTTCTTTCCACAAATTCCTGATTGTTACTGTGCTGAAAGCAGGCTGTTCATATAGTCCAGGTGTGCAGATAGCATCACACGGGCAACTACAACAGAATGGCCACTTTGGAGGGAAACATGAGCCAGGGGGGTCCACAGCTGCAGCACTTAACAACACAAGCCAAGGAGAGCTGAACCTGAGTTGGCTTCACGGTGGTCCCTCTGAATCTCACCTTTCCTCAACAATTCTAAAGGGCGCTACATTCTAAGGGGTAAACTCACGGGCCAAGGGCAAACAAGGAACTCGGCAAAGTGGAGCTGCTGCCTCGGTAGGGTGGGTAAAGGGTTTCAGGTCACTGCTACGTTTCAGGAGAAAACCAAGCATTGGCAAGTTGCAAAGAGAGAAAGATCACAGCCCATAGGAGCTGATCCATGCTGACTGTGGCTGGCAAGAAAGCCATCTCTCTAATCGAGCAGACTGTCATCGGGAAACTCTAATACAATGATCTCTAGCATTTAAATGGTTAAACAACTACCTTGAATCATCATCTCTCCAGGAAAAACCCAGAGGTGCGGATTCCTCACAAATAGCCAAGAAGGAATCCCTGGGCAATATATCTTACATCATTGTGTTGTAATAGGCTGAATTGTGTCTCCACAAGTCATACGCTGAAATGCTAACGCCCAGCACCTCAGAATGTGACTGTATTTAGAAGCAGGGTCTTTAAAGAAGTAATTAAGATACAAGAGGCCCATTAGCGTGGCCCCAATCCAATATGGCTGGCATCCTTATAAGAAGAGGAAATTTGGACACACACAGGTACGGAGGGATGACCCTTTGAGACACAGTCAGAACATGGTGTCATCTACAAACCAAAGAGAAAGACCTCAGGGGGTAAGTAAAAACCTGCCAACACCTTGATTTTGGACTTACAACCTCCCGAATAGGGAGAAAGTAAATTTCAGTTGTTTAGGCCACCCAGTCTGTGGTAGTTTGTTAGGACAGCCCTCGCAAACCAATACACATAGGAACAACCACTTTTTCTTCTCGGAATTGAAGGGCACATTTGGCAGAAATGGTGATCACTTTCCCTCTCTGTGGAAACAGCCTCAGGATTGGAAGAGATCATCGTGATTTAGAAGAAATGTATACATCTAAATGGATAACCTTTACCTATTCAACCAATCA